>NC_056743.1:34805782-34838282 GCF_019279795.1 Protopterus annectens
AAAGGTTCGTCAAACAAACATGGAGTGAAAGACGCTCCTAATCTGGTAAAACAAAACTGTTCAACCAGATTAACCTTCATGTCTAAATGAAAATTAAAGAAAAGGGAATGTTACGGAGCTCCACTTCATAAATTCTGGAGATTTATTTTCAAGTAAATAAAAAAAATACAAGTATCTGTCAAATTAATAATATAATTATGAGTCTAGTATGAGAGAAAAATAATACAAGTATCAGTCAAATTAATAATATAATTGAGTCTAGTATGAGAGAAAAATAATCTCTCTCTCTCAAAAAGAGAGAAGTTCATTACAGAATAAATAGTTCCAAATATAAGATGGGGTGTAGTGAATAGATCTTTTAAAGTGCTGTTCAACTATACTTTGCAAATGAAACATAACCACTCAATTAATATTATTCAAAAGTATTAAGTAGTATAACTCTTTCTTCATTTATACATCATTTAATTTTCAGTTGCATTGGTAATGAAAATTGGGAAGTGATATAACAGCAAGCAGAAGTTGATTTTTTTTTTGTTTTTTTTTTTTGTTTTTTACTTCTAACATTTAGGAGATGAAAAAGTTAACATAATAATTCACTAATGAATAAATATGACAATACTGTTGTGTAAATAAAATTTGAGGACGTGAATAATATGAATTAATTAACCAGTACAATAACTTCAAAACCTATAAAAAGTTTGTCTAAAGTAATAATTTAATGAAAGTATCAAGTTCTCTGAATAGAGTATTAAATATCTACTGGTAGTAAGAAGGACATTTACTAGAACACCAGTTTTACCTCAGTTTTGAACATAAAACTGTGAATAGCTTCTCAATGTACCATTTTTTCCAACTGCTATCTAATAAAGTCAGATTTATTAAATAAAGAGAGGCATCAAACATCTATTTAAGTCTGGCTTGTATCACAAAAAGAAGCACATACATAAATATTAATATGTCTCACAAAAATAATTATTCTGTGTTTCCAAGCAACTTTAAATACAGATCTGGACTTCAGAAACCCCAAACCTAAAATATTATATTAACAAGCTAATATTTAAAGTGTAAAGAATATAATTGTTATTTGCAGAATTTGTTATTATAAATAAATTCATGGAAAATGAAAGATGAGAAGCATAGATACCCAAGATAAGTAATACCAGTAAAGTGTGCTGTTTGATGCTTGGTACAGATACAAGTGAAACAGTTCTGCATAACTTGGTTCATAATGTGTATCAGTTCTACAATATTAATATTTTCATTGTGCCTTACTTTCTGTAAACAATCAAAGATATGTAACTTGACATACTGCATTAAATATTTTAAACCTCACACTGTTTCCCAGAGTCATTGATCAGTAACATCATACTGTTTTCATTTTTGTATGTCATCCCAGAGTTTGAGAGAGAAATTGTGAACAAGTTAGATTAATAGCAAATGACTTGTTTGTTCTGCGTATTAAATGAGTTCACAAATGCAAGAACACATCTGGGAATGCATATAGTAAGCTATTTAGATACATACATATGTCTCTATTAGGTTATACTTGCCAGAGCAAGATTTAGAAATAATGTTCACTTTATCTATTGTACCACTCCCCGCACTCTAACCAAATACAGTAACCCATGTTCTCACTTTTCCTCTGAACAAACTCTAACTGTGTTGTACTTTGTCACTTGTTTTAAATAATCAACAACTAACAAATGTACAGAGATTAACTTTCAACAATCTCTGTCTTCATGAAGAGTCCAAGCGAGAACGAAGTGGAACTGAGAGATGAATGCACCAATAACATAATCTAGAAATCGATGAACCAGTTTATGTATAGTAGACAGGGGCTTGCTGTTTGTGCAAACTGTCAGGTTCTAAGTATGATTTTTGAAACATTCATTGTATATTACAATGGTCATCAATGGTAGAATCTAACCATAGGTCTACTTTGACTACATGCAAGTAAAGAACTATGCTATTAGAAACCAGCAAATTTAGCTGATACTACTAAAGCGTATTAAATATGCAACTGAGAGCTATAATTAGTGATTGGGAAGAAGCAGGGATTTCCAAGTGTTTAAAAATGCTTCCCTTTCTGTTTTATCTTTTATTTTTTTGTTGCCTTTAAGACTCAAAGAAATATCTACTAACATAACAGAATGCGCTGACAAGTCTGTGAATGAAAGGGTATGGTTCCTAAAGAAAGGATCGTATTACATGTTATATCTGTGTAGACTTGGAACGGACAGGATATGAGAAAGCCAATGATACTTTATTGGACTTGAGCAGAGGCAGATTTCAAACTATCAGGAGAGAACATTTATGTAATTTTTGTTTGCGCTATATTCACAAACAAGAAGTGACAGTAAACTGTCAGATTGGAATGTTAAGACGCTAACACAACAAGAATTTAGTAACCAAAGTCAAAACTATGATGCTTTGTATTAAATACTCTTTTAAAAAAAAAAAAACAGCAATGCATTTCAAAATCTATTATTAATATGCTGTACTAAGAAACTAGTTAAAGCCTGTACTCTCATGAGTGTAGGGTTTAGGTTGTTTAGTATGTACTTTCCCTGGAGACATGCGTGAATGGGCGTACCTTCGTTGAAGGTTGTGCGTCAGAGCTGGTAACTCCGCATGTAGAAATCAACTACCAATCATTAGCGGACCGGTGTTCCGCTGTGGCGACCCCTAACCGGGAAAAGCCGAAAGACACAAACATGTACTTTCCCTTTCAAACTGTCTCAGGGCTAGCCACGTAAATGTGTGTTGTGATACTGCTTATCAGTTTCCTTCTATTTTTTTTCTTTATTGATTCCTTTTCTACATGTTAATGTTGGAAGGTGAATGAAAACCAATTTGCTTCCCCTCCCCTTCTTCCCACTCAATGTTTCCTGTCCAAAGGCACCTGGACATTCATCAGTCAGTCCACCACAGGGACGGATCTGCACATTAAGTGCAATATCTACGGGTTTAGAAATGTTGTAATCACTTCCAGCTGTCTCCATCTCACACCCATTGCCAATAGCATTTAACTGTCCAAACTACAAGACCACTCGCAATAGTATCCTGCCCAAACCAATAAAACAATTCAACCAGAAATTCCTTTATGTGTGCTGTATATTTATTCAAAGATGCATTTATCATACTCGGCACACTATCGCATCTCTTGAAAGGTAAGAGATTACAAGGACACGTAAATATTTCTGTGTATATTTTCTGGTTTGCCTAGAAAGCTTGTAAGCTGTTCTTTCAAGGCACAACACTGTACTAGCTGCGTCTTGAGAGGAGAGACTGAACAGTGTGTGGAATCTTGAATGTGCAGCAACAGAAATTGAGTAGTTTTTCC
Organism: Protopterus annectens; assembly: GCF_019279795.1. Taxonomy (NCBI): domain Eukaryota; kingdom Metazoa; phylum Chordata; order Ceratodontiformes; family Protopteridae; genus Protopterus; species Protopterus annectens. The sequence continues at coordinate 34,809,126 of NC_056743.1, forward strand.
CTAAGTTAACTACAGTGACACCGAAGTGTGTTACTGTTTTAAAGAATTGGTGCCATTGAATATTAACTGTGCTAAGTAGCGCCAGGTTGTCTATAAGCGCTCGAGATTTTGTAAAAAAAGAAGTATGCTTGTGCGCTTATAGGAAACAGTTAAAATATGAAATGTTAACGTTTTCCATTGAATTATCAGTGCCCCATGCCATAAAAAGGTTAATTTTTTAGATGGAATTGAATTTAAATATCAAAATATAGCCTGAGTTAGTTCTAAACATTATCTGAAGTGAATACTAAATAGCCAAATCTTGTAGGAAGTAACACAGTGCAGTATTTTAAGTCAATTATTATATTTTAAAACATTTTATAGTGACGTCTATTGGATTGTGAATGAACTAAAGCTAAACTATAATAAGTGTAACCATTTGAGTGTGAGTTTCGAAGAAACAATTTACTAAAAAACATTTGTGAAGATGTTCACAATTTAACCATATTTCCAAGTGCCACTCTAATTATAAAAACACGTGATATTGTTAATCCCTGTTCATTCCTTACGTATGAGTATCGGTTCCAACCTCTGAACCGAGCTGGCCATCTTCCAGGCTCGCGTCAGCTACAAACTCTCGAGCTAAACAATTAACCAAAATTCCCCTCTCCCTGTTACCTCAGATTTCGTTTGTCGTGCCGCCATTTGGTCATGTCAAGCTACCTGTCTTGAGCCAAGTACAATATTTTGTTGTCATACTAGTCTAAAACAACCTTTTATCTTAGAAAAGTTACTAAATTGTTTTCTCTTACCTTATCGCATTTAGTGACTATCCTTTCTTGAAACCTTTCGACCCTTTTTACCACGAGGTAATTTCTTCTTTACCGTCATTGGTAGACTCCTTTTCTTCATTACCTTCAGGTATTTCTTGTACCATTGCTGGTATTCTTTCTGATTTCCTTCTTTCCTATCATGGCAAATGAAAAAAGGTAGTCCAGGATTTAAGAGATGTTCAGATTGTGGACATAAATTACCTACTTCAGATGGATATTCTCTGTGTCTATTGCTTGGGTGTGTCTCATTTATCATTTGATCCGCCCTGTGGAATTTGTAAGAACATCTCTAACAGGACGTTGATTGAGAGGAAAAATAAATTGTTACTGAAGGGACTACTCAAATCTTCCTTTTCAGAGACTATTTCTGGGCCAGAGGCTTCAACCCCTCCAAGATCCCAAAAGAAAAAAACTGATGATCATGCAAAGACCAAGTCTCTTCCTTAGTCCCCGGCTGGGGACTCCCACCAACCAAGACCCAAGAAGGCTAAGCTTTCTACATCGGATCTGACTTTTTCGGCTCCATCGCTTTCGGTGCCTAGACCTTCGGCACCGAGGCCATCGGTGCCATCTGTGATTTTGCACCGACTAACGTGCCCTTTACTGTATCGGTACCGAGGGGCTCCTCAGTTCAGACATCTCTACTAGCACCGACTGTCCATTCTGTGTAGACTGTAACCACATCAGCTCTTGACACCTTACATGGAACTGACACCTCAGTTATTGACACTGTTTTTTTTGGTCCCAGCCTTGGCACCGACCTTATTGCCGTGCAGACCATGACTTAGGCCCTGATGATTTCCTTGGTGCAGACACCTGTAGTTCAGTCCCTTACTTTGTTTTCCCATTGTTTTCAGTGCTGACTGGTGAGGTGTGCACCGAGATTGCCCCATCTTTGGATAGACCTGACTCTCCCTCAGCTGTGTCCGTGAAATCCACTAGAAACCTCTCTGAACACAACGTGTTGTGTCTTGTGGATCAAGTGCTTTTGGCCAGAGGTATCCTGCCCCCCAGGACCTATCCTTCCTTGGGAGGTGATCACCCTTTGCCAAAGGCTCCTACTTTTTCTCCTCCTTCATTGCCTTTGAAGCCCCTTGATATAGCACAGTCTTTCCCCTGTACGGTTCCCTTTATGGACCTCACTAAGGAACCACAGTTGTTTTGGTGGCAGGAGAGTTTTGCTACGACCTAGTATGTCAGCTGTGGCGTATGTATTTTGGTGTTTCACAGCCATCCAGGGACTCCGAGTCAGCAGGCTAAGCCGCTTAGGGGAGGGGTGACACACTTATCCTGGACACTCACCCCTCTTCAGGTGCATCGACCTTCCAACTAATGGAGAAGGCTTTGGCGTCTGCTAGCAGTACTGTGCTGTCAATCTCCCCGCCCCCCTCTGGACCGCAATGTACACAAGTCATTCCTAGCTGACACCAGGCGCAAGGGCCTCAGGATGTACTCCCACAGGAATCCCCTTATGCATCGTATTCCCCAGCTTCTCCCTCTGAGGAAGTTCATCGAAAAAGCTTGTGCAAGAGGAAGTACATAGACTCCACAGAGGAGTCTCTTACTGAAGAGACAGACTTTGATGATGGGGAAGGATCCCCTCGGTCACCCTCTGAGGTATCCTTTGCTGATATCCTTGAAATCCTTAGAGAGGTGACTGGCAGCCCTCTGACTCGACCTTTGAAAAGTCTGTGTTCCTGCAGGCCTTTCGCGCCCAGCCCCCTACCTCCTGGGTTACTCCATCTGCTGATGAACTGGTCCGGCTCGTCGTGCAGCGTGCATTGGGAGGCTCCTGACACTGTTGAGGCCATTCCCCGGAGGCCAGATAAAATTTTTTTCCCTCCTGTTACTGACCCCCGTTGGTCCAAAAGCCTTCCTGTAGATGCTGTGGTGGGGGCGGCCGCAACTAAAAAGGACCTGGCGGAAGAAGAAAGCCAGACTGTCCATCCGCCCAACAAAGAGTAACGTGGCTCTGGACAGAATAGGGAAGCGTACTTTTGCATCGGCGACCTTTGCACTCAGGTCCCTGAATTATATGACGCACTTTACCAGGCTTCAAAGGGATTTAATTTCTGAGCTCTCTGAAACTTTGGCTGGTGCCGTGTCTGATGAGGTCCGTGATGAAGTGGCCTCTCAGTTGGCTACCACTGAATCGATATCAAACTCCTTCATGCGTCTGATATTTCACGCATCAGAAGGAGCAGATAGAGCGACAAGTTCAGGCGTTATTTTGAGACGACACGCCTGGATGCGCTTATGTAATTTCGCGGAAGCCTTCAAAGCTTCCTTTCTCATTTCTCCCATCGAAGCCGTTTCTTTGTTTGGAACCAAGGTTAAAAGCACACTGGCCAGATGTGAACTGGACAGTAAGACCCTTTCTGCCATGGGTGTCCGTTATTCTTCCCCTCAAAATGCTTTCTCCAGAAACCAGAAGAGTGGGAAGATATGGTACAAAAAGTCTCAGGGTCCTTTCCGTGACACACAGGCCGAGTTCTCACTTAGAGCCAGAGGGGGAAACTCGCAGGGAAGACTCCCTTTTCGGGGCAGAGGGGGTCCACTTAACCAGTGTTCCAGGGACTCTTTTCCTGGTCAATCCTACCAGCGCTCCTTAAGAGCGGCCCAACTCCTTTCCTCTGGAGGTGGTTGGGGGTCGTTTTCACCTTGTACCCTTCTGCCTGGCTAACCATCACCACCGACTGTTGGGTATAAAGGATAATAGCCAAGAGGTTACCATATTCCCTTCGGTCTTTGTCCTGCCCCCCCCCCCAACAAACTTCCCTTTGACTGGGTGGAACGTCGGGTAAGCAGCAGCACTAGAGATAGCAAAACTACTAAGAAATTGAGTCATCCAAATAGTCCCCCAGACCAGATAGGATCCAGTTTCTCCTCGGCTATTTTTGGTGCCAAAGAAAACCAGGGTCTGAAGACCAATTTTGGATCTCAGTGTACTGAACAAGTTAAGAATACAAAAATTCCAGATGGTCACAATGCAGTCTATCCTCCCGCTTTTGGAAAAAGACGATTGGATGTGCTCGATAGATCTTCAAGATGCGTACTACCACATAAAAGTGGACAGGCCCTCAAGAAGATTTCTGCGCTTCCGTGCAGGAGCCAGTCACTACCAGTTCAGAGTACTGCCCTTCGGACTCTCTACACCCCCCAGAGTGTTCACAAAGTGCATGGCTGTCGTCACAGCCCACTTGCGACTACAAGGATTCCAGGTGTGTCCATACCTAGACGACTGGCTCATTTCCACCCCCTCCAGACATCTATTGGAAGAAGCCCTGGCATACTCTCTCCTCGCTGCAGAAAGGCTAGGCATAACCATAAACTAGCAAACATCCAATCTCACCCCATCTCCATTCACAGAATTCATAGGGGTCATCTTGGATACAAAGAATTGCAGAGCATCCATTCCAAAGCACGGAATTCTAAGGATAAAGCAACAACTGATCCCAATCCTTTCAAGGGAGAAATCCACAGCTCACTCTGTCCTACTGCTGTTGGGTTCCATGGCAGATTCCATCACCATTGTCCCCTTGGCCAGGTTTCACATGAGGCTTCTACATTGGCTACTGCTCACCCAATGGTATCCTTTTCAGCATTCTTTTTCAGCCAAGATTCGAGTAACTCACAGGTGCAAACAGGATTTAAACTGGTGGATGACCCACAACCCGTCACAATGGTCTCACCCCTTCTTCCCCCAGCAGCCCAAGGCTGCAGTGACCACGGACGCCTCCCTGATGAGGTGGAGGGGGCTATGTCAGGGACAGACAGTCCAAGGCACTTGATCCGAATTGGAGGTCCAACTGCATATAAATGTTCTAGAGCTGAGGGCACTGCTTCTGGCATTGCAAGCATTAAATCCCCTGCTGCCGTCTGGGACTGTTGCGATACAATCAGACAACATGTCGGTGGTCTGGTACATCAACAAACAGGGCAGAACCAAATCTTTCCCCCTTTGTTGAGAGGCCATGAGGATATGGCAATGGGCGATGGCTACCAACCATTTTCTTCAAGCAACGCACATTCCTGGGAGTTCCAACGTGATAGCAGACAGACTCAGCAGGTGCATTCTACAACCTCACGAGTGGTCCCTGAATCCCTTGATAGCGGCGGAGATCTTTCACCGCTGGGGCCGTCCTTGCTGTGACCTTTTTGCATCCCCAACCAATTACAAATGCAGCAACTACTTCGCCCTGATTCCCCCTCCAGGACAGTCGCCCAGGGATGCTCTAGTCCACGATTGGCCCTCTGGTCTTCTGTATGCATTTCCACCTCTCCCCCTCATTCCCCAGTTTCTGAAAGCCCGTCTGTTGAAGAGCAAGGTGATCCTCATAGCACTATATTGGCCTTGTCAGATTTGGTTCCCCTTCCTTTGGCCTCACCTACTAGATCAACCATGGATTCTCCAACCACCCCAGGGTTGATCTCACATCCGCAGAACCTGATTCATCCCAACTTGGACAGCCTGAAGCACACAGCTTGGCTCCTCCAATTCCCTTGATTGCCAGGCAAAATGATCTTTCTTTACCAGTACGGGACATTCTTATTGCACCTCACAAGTCTTCCACTAGAATTATTTATCTAAGCAAGTGGAAAATATTTACCTATTGGCTGAAAGAAAAACAAGTAGATCCCTTCTCAGCACCGTTGTCGATAGTACTGGAGTATCTAACTGACCTATTTCAATTGGGTCTGTTGGCCTCTACCATTAAAGTTCATTTGGCTGCAATATCTAATTTCCATGAGGGTGTCAAAGACTCCTCTCTTATGTCACACGAATTATGCAAGACCTTTATTAAAGGTGTGAATCATCTGAAGCCCCCTTTTAGAGAACCTATTCAACCATGGGACAGTCAAGAGGATAAGGTTAACACCTGCACTACACCTCAAGCAACTCATAGCCCTTCAAAACCCACACCATCAAAACCCACACATAGCAGCACTAAACCCACATATGTTGAGGCCCTTAACATTAACCTGCCCAAGCAACAAGGACCTCCAAAGCTGAAATGCAAACAAAACGCCAATCACAACCAAAGTGACACATAGCTCACAACACCCGTGTGCCACCCAGTAAAAAGCCCCTAAGGCAAGACAATGTACCTAACACTTAAGTCATAGGTGACTCTGTAGTCAGGCACACTGATGTCCCACTCACCAGGCTGAACAAGGAGAAAATTACAGTCAGCTGCCTGTCAGGTGCCAGGATCTGCCACATAACGCATGCACTCAAGTCACTCCACAATAAGTATAAATACGACTCTGTCATTGTCCATGCTGGAGTGAATGACTTGAGATGTACCTCCCTGGACTACATGAAAAGAGACATGGAAGAGCTCTCTGATCATGTGGCCCAGGCAGGTATGACCCTAGCCCTGAGTAGCATCCTGCCTTTGCCCAGAATGATACCACAGTATAAGGACAAAAGGATAGACTTCAACAATTGGCTAAGCTTCTGGTGTCATTCAAAGGGGATCCAGTATCTGTCTGCCTGGGAAGGCATGATCGACAAAACACGATGCTTTGACAGAGATAGTCTGCACCTGTCGCCTCTGGTATTCAGGTTACAGGATAAAGCTCTTGCCACCCTTATAGTGCCTTTTTTAGGCAAGGTTCAAAGGACAAAACCACCACCATAATAGATACAAGCATGCAAAACCTGAAGGTAATGCTACTCAATGCTAGAAGTCTAAACCTCAAAATGTACTCTCTCGAGGCACTCCTAAAAATGGAGAACATCAATATCTGTGCAGTAACTGAGACTTTGTTCAAGGCTCCAGAGAGCACCCCTGCAATACCAGCCTACAACTCCTACCACACTTTTTGGCTCCAAAACCAAGACTGAAACACTAAAGGTGGAGGAATGTCCATATTCACACCTCCTGGCTAGTTGCCCAACACAATGCATCAGAAATTCTCCAGGTGCAACTAACACTACGTAAGACTGCAATCCAAATTGTAGTTTGCTACAGATCCCCCACCATGCCCCAAGATTCTCACTACACCTTTCTAATCTTACTGGAAAATATTAAGATACAAACACCCTAATACTGGGTGATTTCAACTACCCTGCCATTGACTGGGAAAACTACTCTGGTACCAACTCCTTTTCCCAACGGTTCTTGGAATTCATAAATTCCAACGGCCTGGATCAACTAATCCATTGTCCCACCAAGGGCTCCAATATCCTAGACCTGGTCATTACCAACATGGGAAATAGATGCTCCACACCAGTGGTCACCCCCTCATTGGTCAGGTCTGACCATAAGCAAATCACCCTTGATATCCACATCCCACCCCCACCCCCCAGTAAGGAAACCTCCTTAAAAAACTTCTCCAAAGCCAACTTCATGCTACTGAAGTCAGAAGTGACAAACTTCATGACACCCATGCAGATGGGATCTGAAAGTTCGACTGCAGAATCATACGCTAAGGCACTGTATGAGCACATCCATTCGTGCATGAATCGTACCATCCCAAATAGAACCAAGATGCTCTGCTCCAAAAAAAGGAAGACAATCTGGTGGTCCCCTGCTATAAACAAACTATACAACAGAAGGAAGAAACTGTTGCAGAAAAGAGGAAAATCCCAGGATGCAAAAAACTCCCTCACCAGCCTCAGTAAGAAGCTGAGATCCCTCATAGCATCCTCAACTAGTTACGAAAATAAAATTGCCAAAGATTCCAAAGACAGCCACAAGGCATTCTATAGTTATGTCAAAAATCTAAATGGCAATGCTCAGATCTGCTCTGAGCTCAACAGAATGGCATTAAATATACTGATCCCAAGGATGTTGCCAATATCCTGACAGATTGATTTAGTTCCAACTTCATCCCCCTCTCACCCCCTAAAGGACACATCTCAACACCAAAAGATTGCCAAATTCTGGTAATCATGGCCACACAGGTAGAAACCGCACTCTCCAAAGCTAAAAATCCAGCATCCATGGGACCCGATGACATCCCAGGCTGTGTACTACATGAACTACAAAATGAACTGGCACCTCACCTAAGTGTCATGTTTAATCAAAGTCTCCCCTCCGGCTTCGGGCCCACTGAGTGGCGCACAGCTACAGTTATCCCACTCCACAAGGGGGATCCACCTTGGATCCCGGGAACTACTGTCCCATCAGTCTGACAAGCCTGATCTGCAAGGGCATGGAACACATTATTATGGAACTTATAAACAAAGACATTGTCAACCTTCAAACACTGGACCCCACCCAGTTTGGGTTTGTGAAGGGCCGATCTTGTCTCCTGAACCTGATTGACTTTTTCGAATCAGTCTCCAGAGCTGTGGATGAGGGTAAGGTGGTCCACACAGCCTATCTGTACCTTGCCAAGGCCTTTGGCACCATCTCCCACTCTGGAATCATTGATAAACTTACTAAGCTGGGCATAAATCCCTACGTCACTCGATGGGTTGCCAACTGGCTTACTGACAGAACCCAGACTGTAAAAGTAGCCAACTCCAAATCCAGCTCCAGACAGGTGACAAGTGGAGTATCTCAGGGTTCAGTCCTGGGACCACTCTTGTTTGACATCTACTTCTCTGAAGTACAGGCCAACACTAAGGGACTCTGGCTAACAAAGTTTGCAGATAACTGCAAACTGGGAGCCATTATTGAATCCACAAATGATGTGGATATTCTACAAACGGTGCTTACAGAAACAGATGCCTGGTGCCAGAGACATGGGCTCAAGCTTAATGCCAAGAAATGTATAGTTATCCCCTTTGGAAAAAAAACATGTACTCATGAATTGCCACATAGGTGGCAGTACACTAAACATTGAAAGTGTGATGAGAGACTTAGGGACACAGGTGGTCCACTTTCCATAACCACATCGCCACAACAGTCAGGAAATCCTTCTATGTGGCACACCTCATCACTAAGGGCTTTTCATCCTGAAAAAAGGTCATTGTCCCACTGTACTCATCCCTCATTAGACCCATTATAGAGTATAATGCCTCATTTGGTGTGTACCTCACAAGACATCTGCAACAGCTGGAAAGGCCACAGAAATACCTCACTAAAAGAATCACAGGCCTAAAGCAGATGCCGTATGCTGACTGTCTAAAAAAAAAAAAAAAACTCCAGCTGTACTCTGTGGCATATCGTCTACTCAGAGGTGATCTCTAATTAACATATAAGGCCATGTCAAACCCTGAGCTGTTGCACATGCTCCACTTAAAGAAATCCCAATCCCTCAGAGCCACACGCTCCAGGGATCTAAACCCTTGTCATCACAATGAACAAAACATGCTGGAGGGATAGGATCCTGACCCAGAGACTCCCCATACTCTGGAATAGACTTCCCATACATGTTAAGCAGAGCACCTCCTTGGCCCTCTTCAAAAGGAACCTTGATGATTGGATGGGAGATAGGAAATTCACCCTGGGGATCATGTCAGTCGCCCTGCTAGACAGGGGTCCAGAGAAGCAAATATTGTGGGAAGAAATATCCAGGGAATTGTTATGGCTAGGCTTGTATAGGCCCTAGGGCCGATAGCCTAGTACCAACCTACTAACCTGTGAACCTATTAGTTCTACAAGCTTTGACAATGCCACCTTTCAAACCAGTTTCTTCTTGCAACCTCAAATATTTGTCATGGAAAACCTTGTTTTTGGTCTCCATTACTTCTGCCAGACTTATCTCTGAGCTTCAAGCCTTATGCATCAAGAGTCCATACTTGATTTTTCATAAAGATAGTGTCTTCGAGACCTTATCCTTCATTTCTGCCAAAAGTGCTCTCTGAAATGTCCAGTAATCAAACCACTGAATTGCCAGTTTTCTTCACCAAACATTCAAACAAAGGAGAGTATTGCCTACATACCCTAGATATTCACAGGAAAATTTGCTGCTTCTTGAACAGGACTAAGGCCTCTCGTAAATCAGACCAGTGATTTTTGGCCTATTCTGGACCTTAGAAATAAGATGTGCTGATGCTAAGGTCACATTGGCTAGATGGTTGAAAGACCTTGTGACCTTCGTTTATACACAACATAATATTCCATTGCCTTCTACCATAAAGGCTCATTCGAAAAGGTCGGTGGCAACTTTTGCTGCCTTCCATGCCAGAGCTTCTTTAAATGACATCTGTGCAGCTGCAGCTTGGGCTACGCCTCATACCTTCATCAATCATTACAAATTGAATTTGGTCTTTTGGGGAAGAGCATCTTTTGGTTCTATGGTGCTCAGGAATGTCCTTCCATGACAGCCTCCCAGGAATAGAGATAGCTGGGGACTCTGTCCCATATGTAAGGAATGAACGAGGATTAACAATATCAGATAAAGAAGTTACGTCTTACCATAACGTTCCATCTGTATTGTTGATCCTCGTTCAGTCATTACGACCCTCCCTCCTTCCCCCTCCTGTGGCTTATAGTGGATCTCACCATCCATTTTTTTTAGGTCATTTGACCAGAGGTAGCCTCTACCTTTTTTTGACTTGCATACTCAAGCTGAGGTAACAGGGAGAGGGGAATTCTGGGTAAGAGTTTAGCTCGAGAGTTTGTAGCTGATGCGAGCTTGGAATATGGCCAGCTCGGTTCCGAGGTCGGAACTGATAACCATATGTAATGACTGAACAAGGATCAACAATACAGATGGAACGTTATGGTAAGACATAACTTCTTTTTTTCATTGTCAAGTATAATTACCAGACTTGTGATGAATATGTTACAGAAAGAAAAAGTTTAAGCAAAAGCATAAATGTCACAGAGTAATATAGTCAATGTAATAGATAAAATATATACTTTTTGAAATAAAGTCCAGAAGTCTATTCCCTGGATTCAGTATGCCATGCATGATTAGTGCAGGAGCTCACACAGGCAATATGTCTACAGTGTGATCCAGGAACAGCCTGCAGGGGCGTGCATGAGAGCTCCTTCACAAATCATGCACGGACTAAGCCCTGGTATCCAAATCACCTCATTTGCAGGAGAAGTTCATGCAAATGAAGTAATTTTGCAATCCAGGAAGCTTGCTATAGTCAGTTCAAGACTAATGCCATCTGCAGAAATGTACTCTGTTAGTAACTGAGTACATTTCTGCAAAATTCAAAACGGAGCTATGACAGCGCCAAATAAAGGCTGCATATCACTGAGGAAGCATGCCAGTGGCCAAGTATAAGGTCATTGGCATTGCAAACAATAAAAAAAATAAAATAAACAAGTTTTATTTTATTTGTTTTTCGCGGATCTTGGCTGTTTAAGCATAGGGCAGCAGCGCGCAAGCGAGAACGTGGGGGGGGGGGTAAAAAAATAAACTTAAAATGAGCATTTTAACTAAAATCAGTATTTTGCCATGTAAGTCAATGGTATGCAGAAGACAACCTGGCCAGTGAGTAATGGTTGCTAAGAGGGGAGGCTCAGTATGAGACATGTAACTATGCATTAGCAGGCAATCCTATGCAAATGAGAGGAAGGATAGTGGATCCCAGTTTTCCCCAGCATGTGAGGCAGGTCCGAACACTGTAAGAGTATGATTAGTTGGGTGCAAGACTAGGAGGTAGGTGGCATCATGGGGGGGGGGGTGTCAGGCATACTGTAAGCGGATTGGAGCTAAGCTAGGGGGTGTGTCTAAACCTCCCTAGCACTCTTTACAAAGTGTAAGCGGGTGTGCGTGCCGCACACTGGGTTTTACAGGAAGAAAATAGAAGTCAAACCAGGAAATAGCAGCAGTGTGCACATTTGAGCACAATGTTTGCGTGGTGCACACCCGGGCTGAAACAGGAAGGCAATGGGAAGGGAAAAATAGCAGTAGGAAGGTAATCAAGGAGAACTAGCTTAGCTGCCAGGTGAAATGCATCAGAATCAGCCAATTACACAGACAGCAGACCAGCCCAGCCCAGAACACTCCTATAAACTAAGCAAACGCCTTCCCCTCTGGGTTTTCCCACACTCTACACCACCGGTGTATGCAAGCGGGGAAATTTTAACAAACAAACTACAAAATAAGAAGGGCTGCAGAAGGCAACATGGAACAACATATGCAAGAGGCTGAGGGTGGTGAGGATGTGAATGCTGCCGAACAACCCACAGTGAGGAGACAGAAGAGTGTACAGAGCCAGGGTAACCTACCAGGGGTTACATGAGCTGGAGATGGTGGAGTGCTATAGGGTGGACAGAGACCTCCTACAGCAAATTGTTGAGCTGTGCTGGCCACACCTGATACACCAAACTAAGAGGGGAATCCATCCCAGTGGAAATCAAGGTATGTGTAGGCCTAGGTATACTAGCCACAGGTACCTCCCAAAGCAGAACTGGGGATGATATGTGGATCTCACCGGCATCAGCATCCAGAGTGTTCCACCAGTTCCTGGATGCCTTGTCCGCACATGCCAGTGAGCACGTATATTTCCTCAACACCCATGAGGTGTTGACCAGCAATATGCGTCTCTTTCACCAAATAGCAGAATACCCTGGGGTAGTGGGTGCTATAGACTGCATGCACATATGCATCAAACACCCATCCGGTGAGGAGGGTAGGGGCTACATCAACAGCAGCGGCATCCCTCCATCAACTGCTAGGTCGTTTGTAATGCCCAGGGCATTATAATAAATGTGTGTGCTGGCTGCCCTGGAAGCTATGACAATTCCCACATGTGGCATCTGACGCAGCTGTACCAGAGAGTTGCCAATGGGGACATCCCCTGCGGTCACCTAGTGGGGGATGCTGGGTACACACTGGAGCCGTGGCTGACACCCGTCAGAAATGCGCACACACCTGAACAATGCCATAATGAGGCACACACACAGGTCAGACATAAAATAGAGCATGTGTTTGGGATGCTCAGGTCACGGTTCTGGTGTCTGGGCACATCCGATGGAGCCTTGCAGTATTCACCACCTACATGTACCGAAATTGTTATGGTATGTGCTATGCTACACAACATAATCCTGCAGAAACAGCTGCAGCAGGAACAGCATGGGGCAAGGCCACACAGCCCCTCACCAATGCCAAGTCCTGCACAGGCACAGAGTGACCTGGAGCAGGAACAGCCGAGCCTGACCCAGTAGGCAGAAGGAGGCATGCCCAGTATGCCCTGGCCTTGGCAAAGAGGCAATACATAGCACATGCACTGCCACAGTACAGACCCAGGGAATGATACCTCTCTCTTACTCGCACATACATTAAAAAGGATGCCAAATATGACATTACCTGTGCTCAGCCTTGTATAGGGAGTGTACTATGTGCATCCGATATAGGCAGCCCTCCAGCACCATCCACAAGTCTGGCACACCCTCAAGGTAAGTCAGTCAACCTAGTAATTGCCAAATAGAGTAGAATGTGTTACCTGTAGCTATGGTATGAATGTGAGCATGCAAGGGAATTTGGTGGCTGAATGTTAAGGCAGCAGACAGTAGACACCCATAGTGGCACCATGACATCTGTAACACATACTGGAGTCAACATAGTAGCCAGTACTACACAGGGTGATAAAACCCACTGCAGGAAATATGCTGTGTGACATGTGTGTCCATATGACCCACACATGCCAGTCAGGACGGTTCACATACCCAACAACAGTCCCAGCTAGCAGGACAGGTGTAGACAAACCCAAACAGAGCCTGTGCCATGGCCCCAAAATGATCGCTATGGTTACCCCCCCCCCAGGCCTACACAGACAAGACCACAGCAGGGCAGGCAGTGGGATGTTAGTTCTGAAGGGTAGGAAGTCAGACAGTAATATCTAGGGCAACCAAAGCCACTGTCTGTAGTACACTGGTATGCCTCTAGTCAGCATGATAGTTAGCAATGCAGAATGAAATGGAGTACCTGTCATACCAGTACGGTAATAGCCTGTGTGCACATGTTTCACGTGTGGCCCCACATTCTACATAGTAATGTAATAACAGTCAGGTGTGGCCCCCCTCCCCCATCCTACATAGTAATGTAGTAACAGTCAGGTGTGCCCCCCCCACTCCTGTGTAGAAATGTAGAAACAGTCAGATGTGCACCACCCCAACCCCCCCGCTATGCAGAAATGTAGTAACAGTCAAAGCCAAATGATCGATGGACATCCTGCAGGGACTGCATGCTACCTGTTGGTGTACAACACAAAGGTCAGCACAAACTACCTGGACACGATCCACAAATGCAATACAGACGGCCATACTGGGCATGCTGCTCACACACTTGTAGAATGACATTGCCTTCATTTCTCTAACATACTGAAAGGTCAAACTGGGCATGCTCACACACTCAGAAGCCCATGACTGCAAACACCAGTGGACCAGACATATCTGGCAGTTGCATTTGTTAGTGCAGACATTCGTCAGTATGAACCACTCATGTCTTGCACACACAGTGGATAGGAATACAGACATGTATGTCAGGACAACACACTATAATAAGCCAAAGGTAGACATAAATAGATGTGTGGAAGAGGGGTGACTGTGACAGGGAGACATCCAGGCCTGCCCCACCCAGCACACAGCCAGAGGACCCCAAACACATGAGGTGCAGATGTCACTCACTGCAGATACTAGCCACCAGTATCTGTCAGCATTACAGACTATGTAGTGCATGTGCCAGCTGTGCAACATGACTGTACAAGTCTAGCAGCTGTATACACGTACCTTTGACATATGACCCCATGTGTACCCGCATGTGGCATGTCAACCCCTAGATGAATGTGTTATGGCCCTTGTACACACTGCACTCCCCATAGCCCTACTATGTCAAGCCTGCTGAGGTCATCCATTGTGAAATATGCCTTTGGGAGAGTTGTAGCCCAGTAATCTCCATGGTGCATCCCATAACTGTGTATTGCTGTAGTGTGATAAATTAGTTAGGTAGGAGTTCTAACCCCAGACTTGGCAAGTGTGTTTGTGTGTGTGCGTGTTTGTCTCTGACTGTGTAGAAAGCAATGTTTTTTTAGGATACTCACACTCCTTACAATATATATACTCAACCTTGGTGAGGCTGCTGATGTCACCCACCTAGAAATACACATCTGGGAAGGTTATAGCCCAGTAATCTTTGTAGCGCGTCCTATAACTGCATACTGTTGTAGTGTGATAAAGTAGTTAGGTACGTGTTCTAACCCCAGACTTGGCAACTGTGTGAATCTCTTTCTGACTAATTAGAGAACAATGCTTTTTAGGGTACTGACAACTCCATACAGTTCATATACTCAACTTTGGCAAGGCTGCTGATATCACTCACCTAGAAATACACCTCTGGGAAGGTTGTAGCTCAGTAATCTCCGTAGCGCATCCCGTAACTTTGTACTGCTGTAGTGTGATGTAGAACTGTGGTAGGGTTCCATCTCCACCCATGGCAGTTCTGGATGTTTTGTGTGTGTTTCAATGTCCGTGTAGGGAGCAATGCATTATAGGCTAGTCACTTACAGTACATTTCAAATGTCCTACTTTGGTAATCCTGCTGATGTCATCCATTGTGAAATACACCTTTGGGGAAAGAGTACTCCAGTAATGTCCATGGCGTGTACTATAACTGCATAATGCTGTAGTGTAATAAACTAGTTAGGTAGGGGTTCTACTCCCAGACATGACATGTGTGCATGTTTGTAACTCATATCCTGTGTAGAGGTGGTTATAAGTGTGTGACATCTCTGGCCAATGTGTAGTAGGTTTTGCATATTTCTTATGTGGTGGCCCTGCTATATATCACAGTGTCAACCGTACAGGGATAAGAGGTGTAAATAGCCGAGAGGCTGGGGTGCAAAGCCATACCCATACATGTGACATCAAGTCCAGGCAATCACAGATAGCAACCCCAGTATTACCCAGAGTACACTCTCAACCCATGTCTCATACACACATATGCCTAGGCAACAGCCATTATGTGGGTAGTACACTGCAAATTGGTCACTGATAGTAACTATGGAGTGATAGCAGTGGGCTACAGAGGGCATGTCACCCTGCCCATCTGTCCAGTATGCACGTACATGCAGACAGTACCCCCTCCCACATGTTCCCCAATGGACACCTGCAGCACCTGTGGTGCCTTCACATGTGACCCACAACGCACATACCATGCCTGACAACATGCCCTGTATGGACAGATGACACTGGCATCAGGGAATGCTGTTAGCACGCTAACAGTTTAGATGCAGGGTAACCCTGCTGCTCATTACCATTTCCTGCCACAGGTGGGCAAGACTGGCACATCTGATGATAATCTGTGTTCACAATATACCCCAGGGATTACCTCAGTGTCACTGCTCAACAGAGGCACAGCAAAATAATGGGTATAGTTCCCCATACTAAAGATAGCCTAGTATGAACCTATGAACCTATGAACCTATGAACAACATGGGCCACACATCCCAGGTACAGTTCCACATGTCACTGTACATGCATGTGGGAAGTGTGCACATCCTAGACACCGTCCTTGTCATAGACTACGTAGCACATACATGGCAAGCGATGCACAGCATTGGCCATACACAATAGTCACCCAGGTGACTGGATGGGGGATACAGTACCCACCTGTATAGGCAAATGCAGAAACTACAGCCCTAAGCCACAGTGCAGACCATTGTCATGTGGTCTAATGCCAAGGTATACCCATCGCCTACCCTTGTATAGCCTGCTGGCACAGTCGACCACCACACACTTGTGCAGAGATGCACCCATGCATGTCAGAACTGGCACCCTGTGTGTCTGTATGGTGCGTATGCCCACATCCACACTCTACAACCCCCATGGGCATACTGAAGCATGCTGTCTGATGTTTGACACCTCCTCATAATCTTTGCCACTACAACCTCCATATGACCCGTGTGGTGCATGTGATACCTGCACAGTGATGTGTTGTGACAATCCCACTACTGATGGGTTGTTCTCCTGGCACTGCCAAGTGTGTCATTGTGTGTGCATCCCTGTGAGAGTGTGGCTGTGTTGACGCTGGCACCTGTTAATGCGGACAGGTATGTGTACGTCACCTACCATATATCTACTGTATCCCTGTTGCAGATGTCACTCACCATAGTTTCATAGGTTCATAGGTAGGTACTAGGCTATTTGCCCGAAGGCATTTATAAGCCTAGATGGAATGTGTTGGCTTTCGCCGCCCCCTTAGATTAGTTCCCTGTGCCTGTGTCCATTAGAGCCATTGAAATGATCCCTGGGGTAAACTTTGTTTCCCATCCATTCATCATGGTTTCTCTTGAAGAGGGTTAGTGAGGAGCTCTGCCTAATGTAGATTGGAATCTTGTTCCAGAGCATGGGAAGTATCTGTCCCTCCAGCACATCCTATTTATTGTTGTGGTGTGGTTTAGATCTCTGGAGCGTGTGGCTCGAGGGGATTTGGTTTTCTTTAGGTGGAGCATGTCCATCAGTTCTGGGTTGGACATGGCCTTGTATGTCAGGCAG
Organism: Protopterus annectens; assembly: GCF_019279795.1. Classification (NCBI taxonomy): domain Eukaryota; kingdom Metazoa; phylum Chordata; order Ceratodontiformes; family Protopteridae; genus Protopterus; species Protopterus annectens. The sequence continues at coordinate 34,826,293 of NC_056743.1, forward strand.
AGATCACCTCTGAGTAGGCAGTATGCAAATAAGTACAGCTGGAGTTTCTTCAGTCGAGCTGCATAAGGCATCTGCTTGAGGTCTTGTAAGGTACATCCCAAATGGGGGATTGTACTCTATGATGGGTCTGATGAGTGATGCGTAGAGGGGCCCAGTGACCTCTTTCAATCTGGATGCAAACCCTTTTGTGATTAGGTGGGCCACATAGGATTTTCTAACAACTTTGGCAATGTGATTATCAAAGGAGAGGTTACTATCTACTTGGGTCCCCAGATCCCTTATTACATCTTCCGTATTTAGGGGGCTACCACCTATGTGGTAGCTTGTGGGTACTTTGTTTTTTGCACAGGGGATGACTATGCAATTTTTGGCATTTAACTTGAGGCCATGGTTTTGACACCAGATATCTGTCTCAGTGAGACCCTTTTGGAGGATGTCTGTCATCCGGAGAGTCAGTTATAGCCTCTAGTTTGCAGTCGTCTGCGAACTTGGTCAGCCATAGTCCTCCTGTGCTTGCCTGTACCTCTGAGAAATATATGCCAAACAGGAGGGTCCTAGGACTGAGCCCTGGGGAACGCCACTTGCAACTGGTTTAGTCAGACCTAGCTCCCGCAACTCTTACGATGTGGGTTCTGTCCATGAGCCAGTTGGCAACCCCTCTCATGACTTAGAGGTTTATGTTCAGGATGGTGAGCTTGTCTATAATACCTGAGTGGGGAATGGTGTCGAAGGCCTTTGTGAGGTCTGGGTAGGCTGTGTGGCCCACCTTTCCCTCATCTATACCTTTGGTAACTGTATGAAAGAAGTCCACCAGATTTAGGAGGCATGATCTGCCCTTAACAAAGCTGAACTGGGTAGCGTCCAGTGTTTGGAGGTTCCCAATATCTCTGTTAATGAGATCCATGATGATGCACTCCATAGTTTTGCAGACCAAGCTAGTCAGGCTTATAGGGCGATAGTTCCCAGGGTCCGTTGTGGCTCCACCTTTGTGGAGTGGAATAACCATTGCTGTGCGCCACTCTGTGGGCACATTGCCTGTGGAGAGGCTGAGTTTAAACAGTGTGTTTAGGTGAGGGGTTAGTTCATCTTTGAGCTCATGTAGGACGCAGCCTGGGACACCGTCCAGTCCCATTGATGTTGTGTTTTTGGCTTTGGAGAGGGCTGTTTTAACCTGAGTGTCTGTGATTTCAGAGGCACTACATTCTTCTGGTATAGTTATGGGCCCTTTTGGGGGTGAGGGGCGGAGAAATTTGCACTGAAACTGTCTGGCAGGATGTTGGCTATATTGGTCGGTTCAGTGTATTTTCTGCCATTCTGCACCAACTCCGAGCAGGTCTGAGAATTGCCACTTAGATTCTTGACATAGCTAAAGAATGCCTTGTGGTTATCTTTGGGGTCCATGGCAATTTTTCTTCCGAAGCTCGCCTTGGATGATTTTATGAGGGAATGTAGTTTCTTGCTGATACTGATTAGGGGTGTCTTCCCTTCTTGGGATTTTACTGTTTTCTGTACTAGTTTCCTCCTTCTATTGTATAGCTTGTTTATGGCAGGGGTCCACCAGACTGGTTTCCTTTTCTTGGAAGAGTGAGTTCTGGTTTTGTTTAGGATAGCATGATCCATGCATTCTTGTAGGTGCCCATAGAGTGCATTAGTAAAGGATTTTGCAGCTTGGTCAGCATTATCCTTCAGCATGGGGGCTTTGAAACTTCCCACCTCGGTCTTAAGTAACGTGAAGTTTGCTTTTGAAAAGTTTTTCACGGTGGTTTCTTTGACTGGGGGTGATGGTGTCGGAATTTGGATAGCCAGAGTGATTAGTTTATGGTCAGATCTAACCAGCGAGGGGTTGACCTCCGGTGTGGAACACCGGTCGTCCATGTTTGTGATGACCAGGTCCAATATGTTGTCACCTCTGGTGGGGGTGTTGACCAGTTGATCCAGGGCGTTTTGAGTGTATAAATTCTAGGAAATGTTGAACAAGGGAGTTTGTACTCGAGTAGTTCTCCAGTTAATGTTTGGGTAATTGAAATCACAAAATATCAGGGTGTTTGGTAGAACCTACATGTTTCCCAGTGTTTCCAGGAATGCGGAGTGGGGGTCCTTGGGACATGGGTGATCTGTAGCAAGCTATAATTTGAATAGCAGTTTTGCCCATTGTTATTAGTTGCACGTGGATGATTTCTGAAACATCTTGCTGTCCCACTAACCTGGAGGTGTGGGTATCCTTGATGAATATGGATACTCCCCCGCCTTTTGTATTTCGGTCTGGCTTTTGTGGCTGAAATGTATGGTATGAGTTGTAGCCTGGTGGTGCTGGGGTGCTCTCTGGAGCCTTAAACCAGGTTTCTGTTACTGCACATATATCGATTTTTTCCATACTGAGGAGTGCCTTGAGTGTGTGCATTTTGAGGTTTAGACTTCTGGCATTGAGTAACATTGCCCTCGATTTTTTGTTACTTGTGCTATTTACGGCAGTGGGTTTGTCTTTTGAGTCTTGCCTAAAAAAGGCACTATGGGGGTGGCAAGTGCCTTGGCCAGTATTTGAAAGCCTAAGGGTGACAGGTGCAAGTCGTCTCTAGGAAAGCAGCGTGGCTTGTTGAGCATGTCCTCCCAGGCGGACACACACTGGATCCCCTTTAAATGACACCAGAAGCGTAGCCAGTTGTTGAAATTGATAATTTTTTCTCTATACTGTGGTATCATTCGTGGTGAGGGCAGGATGCTACTCAGAGTCAGTGTCATACTGGCCTGGGCTACGTGATCAGAGAGCTCCTCCATGCCTCTCTTCATGTAGTCCAGGGAGGTACAGCTCAGGTCATTCACACCAACATGGACAATGAGTCATATTTGTACTTGTTCTGGAGTGACCTGAGCGCTTGTGTTATGTGGCAGATCCTAGCAGCCGACAGGCAGCGAACAGTAACCTTCTCCTTGTTCAGCCTAGTGAGTGGGACATCAGTCTGCTTGACTATAGAGTCACCTATTACTAGCGTGTTGGGTATGTTATTTTGCCTTAAGGACTGTGATTGCGTGGCACACTGGTTTTGTGAAGTATGTGTTTCATGGTTTGTGTTGGGGGTAGAGGTTGCTTGGATGTCTGCTTTGGAGGTCTCTTTTGCTTTTGCAGATTTTTATTTAGCGCCTTCGAGTACGTTTTTGTGTATTTGTGTGTTTTTTGCCTGTGCTGGTTTTATAGGTCTGTGTGAGACTGGTGGTGTGATGCAAGTAATTCCCTTCTCCTCTTGACTGCCTGGTTCAGTCTTGGGTTGAAAGATATATATAAACCAAAAAAATCCTCTGAGGGTAAGGTACCTGCTGTATCCAAGCCAAAATATTCAACAGAAGAAAAAAGAAGCTGCAGGTACTCCACAACAATCGACGCCAACCAGTCACTGTTGTAATTAAACTGCTTTTATTACAGAAAAGTAAGCGCTTTCACATCTACTAGGGATACTTCATCAGACTTTAACAAACACATTTCATTCAAACTGTTTAAATACACAGCATGTGATTCACTCAACCAATAAAATCTCACATTCAATAAAATCACATAATCAATTACCATGGTATCATTCAACAGTACAAATCAATAGACATTTATAAATATAAATATAAAACACACATTTTTAAGTAAAAAATGTATATATATATATATATATATATATATATATATATATATATATATATATATATACATATATATATATATACATATATATACACACACACATACATCCCATGTGTAGAAATACTAACATTTATTTTATAATTTATATATAAAAAGAAATATGTAAATATATATATATATATATATATATATATATATATATATATGTAAAACCACAATTAAAATTATTCAAAACTTCCATATATATGTAACTATTGACTAAAAATGCACTTGTATCAATGAAATAAATACATACACACACATATTACTCATCAAAGACTCCTCCAAAAATCATTAGTGTGTCAAAGGGCGATGAATAAGGAAGGGTTTCAGACTGACCCTATCATTAAGGCCATGTCCTGAGTCTACTTGCAATCTAATAATCCATTTCCCTTCTTCCCTTTCAGTAAAACCAGTGGCATTCCCTAATCTCATAGTGGTGTGTATGAGTTCCAAACCCATAAATTCAAACCTGTGTGTAGTACCATGCGTCAAAACATGTCTCGCTAGAGCATTATTCTTGTTCTCCCTGTTAATGGCATATAAATGCTCCCTAATCCTTTCCCTGAGAGTCCTGTTAGTTTTCCCCACATAAAAAACACTGCATTTTTTGCAGGTAGCTTGGGTTGAGAGAGCTTGTCCTCCAGTTTGGCTGCATAATTGCATCTCTCGCGTGTATTAGTGTTTGGTGGAAGGAGGAGGGGGGGGGTTGTTTGTGTACATGAGGCAATTGTAACATTGCCTCAAAATGCCCAGATTCACCAGTTGGACCGGAGAGTACACCTGAAACTGCCCTTTGGACATGCCTGGATAGGTACAGTGAACTGTTTTACTGATTGTCTGGTAAGGTTGAATAGAGAGCCTAGTCTTTCTGTACAGTATAGGGGGTTCTAGTGCTAAGGTTTATTAGCGCTTACTGTGAGTTTTGAGCAAGTGCCGGGATGGGAAGTGAATGGTTTGAGTGCATAAGTTGAAAGTTTGTCTAGTTCCAAGGGAAAAATTGAAGAATAGACTTTGTGGAGACGGGAATAGTTATACCCTGGCTAACCGGCACTGCCCGGCACGCAAAACCGTGCAAATGCTGGTTTTATAGCAGGGAAATGAAAGAGAGAGAAATTAGCCCAAAATGGCCAATAAACGACTAATTTCTGGGCTGAAACCACTCCTCCAGTGACAGGCTGCTCAAAGCTCCCTCTCTCACAGTGAACAGGAAAACTTCCTTCTATCCAAGTAAGGTATGGGCAAAAACAGAAACTTGTAACACAGCCCTGAATTCAGCACTAACCTGAAAACTGGAGTATACTAGCTTAGAAAGGCTGGAAAACAAGTATATTTCTTTGTTTTTTTTTTCAGAAAATAAAGCAGGTACTATCAAAAACACTTTAAATGCACAGAAATGGCTATCACACTTGAGTGTGTAGTCTACAACAGTTAAACAGGTAATTAAAACACAAAAATGACTTTGTTAAAGTGCAGGCAGTAAAATAAGTACAATATGTAGCTGAAACAAGCTTTTTAAATCACAGAAACTCTAGAAAATTGGCATTTTAGGCAGAATTAGCTAAAAGCAGCAAGAAAATGCAGAAAAATGATACTTAATCACTCCAAAGTCTCTTTTTTGTCTCTCTACTGCTGTAGAACTCTGCAGGGCTCCAGGCAGGAGCTCGCTGAGCTGTATACTAGTGCAAAAACCTCACAAATGCGGGTTTTATAGCAGGGAAATGAAAGCGAGAGAAATTAGCCCAAAATGGCCAATAAACTACTAATTTCTGGGCTGAAACCACTCCTCCGGGACAGCCAGGCTGCTCAAAGTTCCCTCTCTCACAGTGAACAGAGAAACTTCCTTCTATCCAAGTAAAGTGTGGGCAAACACAGAAACTTGTAACATAGCTCTGGATCACATACATGATGTTCATCGTGTTTCACTGTTGCAGTCATGACTGTAGGGTTCTCCCCTGCCGGCAGGCAGTCCTCGGTCGGCCAGAATCCCAAAGTCTGGGTCCGGCGTCGGCTGTTCAACCATGCTCCCTGACGTCAGAGCGCCAGGAGTACAAAGCTGACAGCTGACGCCATCTTCTCCAGTCTTTCTTGCCGTGCGGTGATAGCAGTTCGCAAGTGCCGGTCGGCTGACTCCTGACGACTTTTTCTGATAAACTTCAGTCCGAAGATTTTCTTCTCCACTCAAAGCTAAGTACCCCGTTGGGGAAACTTTTTTCTTGCTCCACTCCGATGTCAGAAAAAGTTAATAATTGTATTTCATGTGGGAAGCAAATACCTTATAAGGATTTTCATTCTTACTGTATTCCTTGCTTAGGCCCTGACCATGACGTAGCTAGTTGTCGGTTTTGTGCTAGAATCAATCAACGTACAATTAAGCGAAGGTACGATTTTGCTTTTCATTACTTCGGTAGGCGCTTTAACTACAAAATGTCGTCGGATATGGTTCTGGCTACCGGAGTTCACAAACGTCGCAAGGATAAAGACAGGCCTCCGAGGTCCAAATCTGATGATAGCGCACAAACGGAGCCAGCTTCAGGTTCGGTCGTCATCAGTGAGGCGCTTTTGCAGCCCCTGTCATCGGCCATTTCAGAACCAATGGCCGAAACGGACTCTCATGAGGAGCCAACCAGGCCTTTAAATATTTCTATTGCAGGACCTTCGGACAATGCTCCTTCGGATGGGTCCGGAGCCGCTGTGCAGGTACCGGCTTCCGAAGGGGTTTTCAGGCCTACTCAGCTTCTAATAAAGGCAAAGCCAAAGACAAAGGCAAAGACTCCTTCTAAATCAAAGACTGCAACACAGGCCTCTTCTGAACCAGCTCCCAAGTCACAGAAACAGTTACTCAAGATGGCGGAGGATTTACTTACTAAGATTAGGGGTTCACATCCCCCTCCACATAAAAGGCCAAGGCAGGATGTTTATTATGATTCCTCTGATCAGGCTTCTGTTTGTTCAGTTTCTTCTTCCGACCAGGAATATTCTTTCCCTCCTTATGAGGATTCTGATGCTGAGGAATCCATTCCTTCAGCTTCTCCCCCTGAGGATTTCTCTTTTGGGGAAACTTTGCATGAAATGAGGGAACATTTCCACTGGGAAGGACAGGAGTATTCAGAATCTAAGAAAAGACTGAGGGATTTTCTTCTTCTTCCCCAACATAGACCCCTGGCTATTCCTCCTGTTTTGGATATTGTGGATGATGCCTTTTCGGAGGCTAACTTAACCCCTGACTCTTTTCCTCCTGCTCCTGTTAAGCCTGATAGATATTACAGGGTTCCTGATTCCTACCAGTTTTTATACAAGAACCCTTCTGCTGAACCTGAAACCATTTCTCAGGGTCCTAAGGGAGTTAAGGCCGCTTCTGCCAAAAATCCCATTCCTACTGAAAAGGATTCTTGATCCTTAGAAAGATGGGGCAAAAAAGTGTACACTTCTGCTACTTTGTCCATTAGGGCTTTAAACTGTCAGTTTCATATGCTGAAATACCAGCAATTTATCTTGTCTGTTTTAAAACAAAAGCTTACTTCCATTTCTGCCTGTGCAGATGATAAGGAATTACATGACTTATTGCATGCCACTGAACAAGTTGGGAAGCATGGTTTACACTGTGGATTTGATGCCTTGGAGGCTTCTTGTAAGGCTGCTGCCTCCGGCATAGTCATTAGAAGGCATGCATGGCTAAAAGGAACAATATTTGCCTGAACAAGTAAAGGCTAAATTATTGGATGCTCCTGTTCAGCATAATGTTTTGTTTGGATCAAAAGCTGAAGAGGTGATTAAAAAGATGGAGGATAAGGTGAAATCCATGCAAACAGTTAAAGATTTCTTACAAATACAGCCACCTAGATTCAGCAGGAATTGGCCTTCAAAAAATTGGTCCTTTCCCACTTCAGACAGGCCTCAGAGGGGTAGATATCAACGCTCCAGAGGAAGGCCTCAAACACAAGCTTTTTATAGACCAAGACAGTGGACTGCTTCCACCCCTAGGGGAGGAGAGGACATGTCACAAACTCAAAGGAAACAAACTCAATGACTCCCTCTGTTGGGCTACAGGAACTTCTTGCCTGGAAGCCCCTCTCGGAGGAAAACTTTCTCTTTTTATCAAAATTGGACTCAAATAACCCAAGACAAGTGGGTTTTGGATGTGGTTTTAAGAGGTTACAAATTCCATTTTCATACCTTGCCAAGGCCAAGCGGATGGCCAGACCTTCCAAAACATCAATGGACGGAGGCCTTAAACCAGGTGGAAGCTCTTTTGGCTATGAATGCCATAGAACTGGTTCCACTTTCAGAGATGGGACAAGGTTTTTACTCAAGGCTCTTTCTAGTCCCCAGGAAGCAAAACTCATGAAGACCCATTCTGGATCTGTCGGTCTTGAACACCTTTCTAGAGATTCCAAAATTCAAGATGCTTACTCTACAGCAGCTACTTCCAATGCTGTCCAAAGATGCATGGATGGTAACTTTGGATTTAAAGGAGGCATATTTACACATTCCCATCAGACAGGATCACAGAAAATACCTCAGGTTCAAGGCCGGATCGAGGCACTTTCAATTCTCTGCGCTGCCCTTTGGATTGTCTACTGCACCCAGGGTCTTCACCAAATGCCTGGCTCCAGTAGTAGCTTACTGCAGACTCAAGGGAATTCAAATTTACCCTTATCTGGATGATTGTCTAATTCAGGCAGACAGCAAGGATGTCTTACTCCAGCATCTAGAATTTGTACAGAACCTCCTCAAGTTCCTGGGCATTTCTGACATCCGAAAAACAATTACAGCTGGCTTCAACTTTAAAAACCTTGGCAACTTTAACTCATCTATCTGCAAGGAAATTCCTGCAGGCTTTGGGTTACATGGCCTCCTGCATCCTTCTCCTACCATATGCAATACTACACATGAGGAAAATACAGTGGTACCTAAAAAGTGTATGGTCTCAGCATTGCCACAGTTTAGACATACTGATCTCCATCCTTCCTTGCCTTCAAAAGGAATTTCTTTGGTGGTCCAGGGCATGTGCTGTAAACAAAGGGAAACCCTTCCGTCTGCCTCCTGCCACTCAGTTTCTAACCACGGACGCCTCAGATTATGCTTGGGGAGCCCATTTTCAGGGCAACTGTCTGCAGGGCCTTTGGACAAAGGATCAGAAGCACCTGCATATCAATTTAAAGGAAATGTTAGCTGTTCAGAAAGCTCTATTGGCCTTCAGGAATCTTTTACAACCAGGACAACTACTAATACGGACAGACAACACCACAGTTATGTGGTACATAAACAAGCAAGGGGGATCTCATTCCTACCCCGTTTGCAGACTAGCCATGGATCTATGGAACACAGCTCTAGCTTGCAATCTGGATCTTCAAGCTCAGTTTCTACCAGGGAAACAAAACTTCCTGGCAGGCAGTCTGAGCAGAAACCTTTCGGATCCACACGAGTGGATGCTGGACACCAAAATATTCAGGATGATAACAGCAGTCTGGGGATGTCCTCACATAGACCTCTTTGCATCCCATCTCAATCATCAACTACAGAATTCTTGCACCAGGACTTTCCACAGAGAAGCTTGGAAAGTGGATGCCCTGTCATTCAGTTGGAGGAACCTCTCGGGATATGCCTTTCCACCTTTTCCTCTTCTTCCACGGGTCTTATTGAAGATAAAACAGGACAAGCCCAAGATGATAATCTTGCTGGCTCCAAATTGGCCTCGGGAGTTTTGGTATCCAACTCTAAAAAACCTATGTCTGGAACCCCCTTGGGTTTTACCTCAGTCTCCGAACCTTCTGTCCCAACATCAGGGTCAGGTTCTACACTCTCATGTCAGAACTCTCAGCCTGGCGGCCTGGCTAATCCAGGGCCTTTGATTTCTTCTTTCCTACCCAAGCAGGTTATGGATGTCATTTTAGAAGCCAGATGTCCTAGCACTAGCAAATCTTATGCTGGAAAATGGAAAAGATTTTGTTCCTGGATGCAGGCTCAGGATTCTGATCCTCTTCTTCCTAACATTACCTTAATTTTACTTTACTTGACAGATCTCTTACATAAGGGTCTCTCTTTCTCTTCCATTAAGATACATGCTTCTGCTATTTCTGCTCATTATAATACAGACCCTCCCATCTTTTCCCACCAGCTCATGAGACAGTTTCTCAGAGGAGCTAAGAACTTAAGACCTCCTAGATATCCTCCCATTCCTGTTTGAGATCTCAACTATGTTTTGGAAAAACTAACCTTGCCTCCTTTTGAGCCTGCTGCCTCTTCTGACATCAAGTTTTTATCTTGGAAGACAGCTATCTTGTTAGCCCTAACCTCTGCCAGGAGAGTTTCAGAGTTACAAGCTCTTATGGCTGTGGAACCTTATATTATTTTTCATCAAGACAGGGTATCTTTGAGGACTAATCCTACCTTCATGCCTAAGGTGGTTTCCAAAGTGGCTTTAAATCATACTATCCACTTGCCAACCTTTTTCCCCACTCCTCAAAATAAAGGGGAAAGGATCTTACATTCCTTGGATGTACACAGACAACTACGTTTTTACCTGGACAGAACCAAGGACATCAGAAAATCAGAACAATTGTTTGTTTCTTATGCTTCAAGTTCCCAAGGTAAAGCCATTTCAAAACAGACCATTTCTAAATGGATTGCTCATGGAATCAGAATTTGTTATTCACACCATGGAAAGCAAATCCCAGGGAGTATACAGACTCATTCCACCAGAGCTGCTGCCACTTCATGGCCTTCCTCAGGGGAGTTCCTACCAAAGACATTTTGGAAGCTGCAACTTGGAGTTCAGTGCATACTTTTTCTAAGCACTACAATCTACCTCTCTACTCTAAGTCTAGGACAGGCTTTGCCTCTGCAGTCTTGCAGGGCCTTTTAGCCGCCCCTTCTTCTTTATGACCACCTCCCTTTCTTTCAGCTTTGGGATTCTACCCTACAGTCATGACTGCAACAGTGAAACACGATGAACATAGTACAGTTGTGTAGACCTACCATAAATGTAGATGTTCGAGTGTCTTCACTGTTGCAGTCTGGGTTTCCCTCCCTCCTGTCCCCTCTTATTTTTACTTTTGTGTAGTTCCTTTTTTCACCATTCTTCTGAGGTGTATTTGCAAAGGTTATGGGACCTTTTTCATTTTGGGACTCCTCACATCTGGTTCAAGAAAAACTGGAGAAGATGGCGTCAGCTGTCAGCTTTGTACTCCTGGCGCTCTGACGTCAGGGAGCATGGTTGAACAGCCGACGCCAGACCCAGACTTTGGGATTCTGGCCGACTGAGGACTGCCTGCCAGCAGGGGAGAACCCTACAGTCATGACTGCAACAGTGAAGACACTCTTAACATCTACATTTATGGTAGGTGTACACAATTGTACTTTCTGAGTACTCCACAACAGGTAACCTATGTGGCACATCCAATAAGTGCATTGAACTGTGATAGCACTATATAGTTGTCAGGGGTTTAATACCATGTGCTGGTAGGTGTGTGACACAAAAATGCTTCAGTTTTACTCCCCCCCCCCCCGACATGTATTTGTCTCTGTCTGCCTCTCCCTCTCTGGTGGATGTGGAGACCCACACCTGCTTTGCTTAGGCATCCGCATGTGTATTTTAAGTGATGCTCATGATCAGCTGATGGTTTCTGCACGAATTGCAGCCTTCCCCTAACTAATTGCATGTGGAACAGCTGTGGTAACATTCCAATTGCCATTTGCATGGAAACACTCCAATATCTAGAAACATCATGGTGGTGTTGGCCCTTTTCATGCACTGTGAGCAGGAACTAGATCTGTTGTTTGGCAGACAGCATCTGAGATGGATTGGGAATTTACGACTAACAACATACACTGTGGAAAGTGGGCAACAAACAGGAGGGAGATGTGGCTGACCTGACTACAGACTGTAAGTGCTGCTATACTGCATTTGGAGTAATGTTGGTTTAACTGCGTGTGTGTGTGGATATGGCTGTCGTACATGTCGCAATACCTGCCATGTGAGTTTCATGGTTATGAGGAATCGCCATCTGCAGGGTCATCTGCAGACTGGGCAGTGTTGTGCCTTTGGTTTCATGTGTTACCCACGGAGCATCTATCTGTGGACTGCAGAAGGTAGTGAGAGGATTGCAGTCCATAGATGGTGAAGGCAGTGACAGTTACTGACTTCATATCCCTCATAGGACATATGTTGGAACAAACTCCGTTACAACAGTAAATGTATGAGGTTATCACAGCAACATGTCAATATTGGCCCTGTGTATGTGCTGTCAGCCACACCTCTGACAACCTTTGTGCATAAGTTGTGCATAACTTGGTGTATATGTGCTGTACACCATAATTAGTG
>NC_056743.1:34843282-35015782 GCF_019279795.1 Protopterus annectens
GCTTACACTTAACAAGCTAAGCCGTGCAGTGGTTAGCATTGCTTAACTGTTAATTAGCAATATATTTGCTTTTTGGCAGTTATTTATTATTCATTACAGGTTATATATGTGTCTGGTAGCCATGATTCATGTGTACATACACTGTATGGGGTCCTGGGGACTTCTACACTTTATTACATTAACACCTCACATCTGTCCTTACTGCAGTACTCCAGTTCACATATGTATGTGATGTAGCTGGGTATACAACATAAGGCTGTATAAAAAGTCCTTTCCCATGTTCAGCTTCTTTTCCTGTGGAGAGGTTTGTTTCTTAAACCACACTCTTGTGTACTGTTGTGTTGGCTTAGTGGTTAAGTGCTGTGACTGCAGAGTGCAGGGTCCTGGGTTCACAACCTGCAAAGGCTGGTTATTTTTTCCTGCCTAGAATGGCGGCTGATGCATACTGACTGATCAAGGCAATTTTGAGCACTTGTAAGCAGGTTTGCGCCGCTTTGCGCGAGGGTAAGCAATGTTAATCTACGGTTACATATGCTTACAGAGAGTTAGCTTCAATCTTGCTTCACCCGTGTGCGCATTGCTTACCCACTCAAACCACCTTCAACCTGCTTAAGAGTGCTTACTACTACTCACTAGTGCTTCAGAGTGCTTACCGCTTACTAGTGCTACATTTTAGACAGTAATAGTGTAATGGTTCTTAGGGAGGTGGGAAATTTGAAGACATGAATGGAGTTATCATTCATTACACAGTTTACCTTTCATTTCTATCTGTGATACTGTATGGGTCACGTGATTATCTGTGGACTTTGCAACATTATGACACTGACTCTTCACCTCTACATTAAATGCAGTATTGCAGTTCAAAAATATATGTTATTTATTAGGTTATGCAATAAAAATATTTATCATAGACATTGATTTGGAAGGGAAAATGGAATGTACTGCAGGGGGACTCGAACCGAGATTGGCTGCTTGTAAGGCGAATGCTCTGCCCACTACACTATTGCTGTACTGCTTCATTTGCATATGTCTTGCTTTTTATTCTGTTTCTGCTGTTTCACCTGTATTAACCGTAGCTAAGCGGCGGGCAAATCTTTTTATTTTTCATCTTCAGTATTGCTTTTATACATGTGGGGGGATGTTGCTGGGGATATACGTACATCTATGAGCGGTCTTGCTCATTGTTTTTGATCATTCTGTAGTCCATTGCAGGAGCTTGTATATTGTGAGAACGCTGCTCTCAGACACACCCCCTGCACTCATCCACGCTCTGTGTAGGATTAGGAGCTAAGACAGCACGCCTTCATTAATATGCATGGCGAGCTGCCGTCCTCCTAAATGGCCGCTTCCGTGCAGGACTAGACTAGTCCTGTACGGAAGATTAGTAAATCCGGGGATATATCTTTGTTGAATCTTTGAGAGATTTGGAAGACTGCATAATTTTAAAATCAGTTCTTTGTTTCTTTTCCCTTACATCAGTCAAGTATTTTTCTCTGGAGATTTTTTTAGATTGCTTGATACAGACCAGTCCATTTCTTCAAGAATTGTGATGATGATATTATTCTTGATGAAGGTAGAAGCTTCTTCGATGTTAAATGTTCTCAAGGCATTTGAATAGAAAATTCGGATTTTACCAGGATAGAGCATTTGTGCTTTTATTTTATTTTGCTTGATAAGTTTCACTAATGGCCATGTTTTTTTTCCTTAAATCTAACAATTTTGTAGAATAGTCATTGTCAAATCTAATCTGACTCTGTTTATATATTATGGTACTTTTCCTCCAGACTGATTTTAGTATGAGTTATTTAAACAAAAAAGACAGAAACTTTACCACAATTGATCTTGGTGGTGCATTAGGTGAACAGAGGGGATAGATTTTCCTATGGCTCTGTGAGCTGTCTCTATTCCATTTGATAATCCCTCTTTTACATTAAGCATTTCTGGAAGCCAGGAGTTCAAAAAGGTGATGATGTCTTCTCCCTCAGTTTTTTCTGTAAGACCAAATATTCTTATACTAGTTCTCCTCTCCCTGTTCTCTAAATCATCCACTTTGTTGATTAGCCAGTTATTTTGGTGTAATAAGAATTATGTCTAATTTTCCTCCTCTTTGAGCCTCCCATCTATGTCATTTAGTGATGTCTCCATCTGAAGTAATTTATTTTGTTGTTGCTGTAATATTTCTTTAGTACATCTGTTTGCTTTTGGCAGTTTTCCTTGAGACTTTCCAAATTATCAGTAAATGTATCCATTTTCAACGACAGTTCATGTAATGTGGAAGACATCAGTTGAATCTCTTTCTTCAGGGTAGTTTCTGAGTGATAATTCTTTAAGATGGCCATTACCATACAGCTGTGATGTTCTCCAGTATATTTTGACAGGAAAAACTCAATAAAATTTCTTGAAATTTGATAGAGTTGTAGTGCTTAAGTTCCTTGATATTGTTTTGCTATTTCTAGTTGAAATATTTTTTCCCCTGTTTTCTAGAACTGTTTTATGGATCTCTAAAAGATGCTGCTTATCGTTTTGCCTTCTAGGCTCCACCCCCCCCCAGTTCGGTGTTTTCAAGGCCAGGCAGTGATGAGATTTAGGTTGAGTGATGGCGACAAATGTAGTTATTTTGTGATACGTATTTTCCATCTTATTCAGTGTGTTGCCTGTATGTTGGTGAGGATGTGGGAGCCATTGAAGAGACAGGGTAGGAGATAAGCAAGAAAGTAGCCGTCTTGCATCTGGTATGAGATATATTTTGTTACGGTATAGTAAGCCAAGCTTTTGGTTAGTATTTTTGATACAGTAATTTGTATGAAGTTCAAACTTTAGTTCATCAATTATGACCCCTAGTAGTTTGGTATGGGATTCAACATTGATGGTGGTGGTGTCTCACGGGGTGGTAGTTAAGGCTGAGAGAGTGATTTAAGCAGAAATAGAAGTAAAAATAGTTTAGTTTTCTTAGCATTGGTTATTAGCTTGCTATTGGTTAACCATGTCTTAATATTTGTGAAAGTTTGCTGTGTTTTGGAAAGCAGATCTGAGAAATAATCAAAGGAGGTGATTACTATAGAATCGTCTGCATATTGGATTTATAAAGATTATTAGTAAAAATGTTGAATAGAAGAGGTCCTAAGATGGAGCCTTGTGGGCACACCTATGGTGACTGGCAGAGGAGGGGACAGTGTAGAAAGCCATCTAACAGATTGTTGCCTATTGGACAGGTAGCTACCGAACCAAGAGATAGTTGATGGGGACATATTAATTTCTGTTAGTTTAGAAGTGAGCAAATGATGAGACACAGTATTGAATGCCTTGGATAAATCCAGGAATAGGCAAGAGATTAGTTTGGTATTGTCTGTGGATTGTGCAACTGAATTGGTAAAAGCAACCAGGGCAATGGAAATACTATTGTTCGGTTGAAAACCATGCTGAGTGGGTGTTTTGAGGTTTTCTAGTAATAGGTGGCATAATTGTGTATGGACAGATTTTTCCATGATTTTTTAGAGTGGAGAGAGAATAAAGCTATAGGCCTAAAACTGGAAATATCTATAGATTTTCCTCCTTTATGGGTGAGGATAGTGTAGAATTTTTTCCAGATTGAACAGTAAATTCAAACAGTGAATGATCTATCAGAATAGATATGGGGTACAAAGTGGAACAGGCAGCTATTTTTAAGAAGTATGGTGGCAAGTTGTCAGAAGATGGAAAGCCTGGATTTAGGTTCTGAAGAAGTTTTTTGATATAAGCAGTTGATAAAGGTTGAAGAGTGTTTTTTGGGGGCTTGGGGTGTTTTTCAGAGTGAGGGCTAGATGAATCAGAAGCAAGGGTGGAGTTAGGAAGAGATCTGGATCTAGAAGGCAGTAATTTACTGATGGTGTTGATGAAAAAGTAATTGACTGGATGGCTATTTCAGTGGGAGACAGGTTAGGATCAGGGTTGGGAGATGGTGGGTTACCTGGATGTAAGATATGGTTAATTGACTTCCAGAAGTCCCTAGGGTTACTACTGCAATTAGAGGTGGATTGTGAATAGAAGTTTCTTTTATCAGATACTATCAGTTTTTAGTTTTGTTTCTAAGTTCTTTATATTTTTGTAAGTCTGAAGGAGATTTTGATTTAGTCCATTTTTTCCACGCAAGGTCTCTGACATGGATAGAGGAATGAGTGGTGGTGGTAAGCCAAGAGGAGATTTTAGATTTAAGTCTTGTTGTTTCAAGAGGGGCAAGAGTGTTGAGAATATTTAAGAAGGGGGCAAGAGTGTTGAGAATATTTAAGAAGGTTGAATTGAAGTGTAGGACAGCATCATTAAGAGGGAGTGTAAAAGTGAAGACCAGTTAATGGAGGCTATTTAATTATTCTGGGTTGAAGTTGGTCCGTTTACAGAAAGTTTTTTATATTTGTGAGAACTATTAGTATGGGAGGTATATCTAAGCACTCGAGTAGGTGCATGGTTACTAAGAGAGTCAAATAGTGATTCAGGTTTGTGGTATGTATTTGGATGAGATACTGGTATCCAGTTGATATTTGAGTGCGAGTTTGAGAGTTTGTTTAGGTGGGTTGGAGTTGAGATGACCTGTGAAACCATAAAGGTTTATACTTTGACATGGAGAGACTGTTTAAAGTGATGCCAATTTATGTTGACATCCCCTAGGACGGTTGTTTCTGTAGTAATGTTATCTGAGAACCAGGACAGTGTTTGTTCAAGGAGGTAAATATCACCAGGAGGTATGTATATGGTGTCAACAGTTTAAGGTAAGGTGTTTGTTGAGAATTACATTAACTGACGGAATTTCAGCAGGGGAAAGGAGGTAGAGAGGTATTAGAGGAGGTTACTGTGAGATGGTCAGGGTAAATGATAGCTACTCCACCTTTTCTATTTATTCTATCCAGATGTAGTATGTTTTAACCAGGTGGGAGAAATTCATTATCTGAGTTATGTGGTTTGAGACAGTTCTCTGTGAGAATTAGCAGGTCTGGGGAGTGCAGATCTATCCATGCATGTATTTCTGCAGTTTTATTCAGAATGCTAGGAATATTTACGTACCTAGAACTCTTTAACAAAAGCCCCTGGGAGGGTATCCTCATGAGTTCCTAAGCACCTTATATCTGGCTATAATCTTCTATAGCTAATTCCCGTATAATCTCTCACACTCTGTAAATAGCTTTTGACTTTAACTGTGTGAATTTGTTCAAATGTATCTGCATGATATTTTTCCACTATGGGCAATATTGCTCACACTTTGTATTATTTGATATGTATTTGTACTTGTACTTTTATTGGACTGCTATCTTTACTGTAATCTGTTTCATGGAGCTTTTCTCCCTGGGCCTCAACTGAAAATGGGCTCTCTGGTCCTAGTGGACTTCCCCAGTAATCAAACTGGAAATAAATATTTAGAGCATGAAGCTTGAGGTGCTTATTAGTTAGGGTGGAGTTATAATTTGGAGTGGGGTTGCAGTGAGTGTTAGATGAAGATGGTCCTGGGTCAGGGTGAATGTCACCAGACTTTAATAGAGGAGTGACGAGTAGGGAGGAAATCTGGTGAAACAGAAGTAGGAGAGGGTTTTTTATTTTGGTTTCATGTGAAATGTCATGATGCAGAACGTTAGTAGGTTGGGGCAGGAGAATTGGATGAGAGAGTAGAGGGGGAGATATAGTAAAGTAGTTTGAGTTAACCGAGGGTTGAGAGAGTGAAGTACTGGTAGGAGATCAGGCCCATCATAGAATACATTGCCCCCTTTGGGATGTACCTTACCCGACACCTGCAGCAATTAGAAAGACCCCAAAAGTACCTCACCAAGAGGATCAAGGGACTCAAACGGATGCCATATGCTGCTCGGTTAAAAAAACTCCAGCTCTACTCAGTTGCATACCGCCTACTTCGAGGCGATCTATGCCTGACTTATAAAGCCAGAATTAATGGACATGCTCCACCTCAGTAAATCTAAATCCCTTAGAGCCACGCGCTCGAGGGACTTGAACCTCAGCACAGAAATAAATAGAACATGCTGGAGGGACAGATTCATAACCCAGAGGCTCCCTTCGCTCTGGAATAGAATTCCATTTCATGTTAGGCAGAGCACCTCACTGACTCTCTTCAAGAAGAATCTTGATGAGTGGTTGGGGGATCGTAGGTTTGTTCTGGGGATTACTTCTGTATCACTATTAGACAGAGGCTCAGTAAACTAAACTTTAAAAAGGGCACAGTATAATCAAATCAAGGGGTGGTGTAAGCCAAACACAATCGGGCTAGGCTTATAAATGCCCCAGGGCAGATAGCCTAGTATGAACCTATGAGATAGTTGTAGGTTGAGCCTATGTTCAATTACAGCAAGGTAGAATATAGAAAGTAAGTATAGAGAGAGTGCAGGGATAGATATTGGTTAAAACGTAATGGGGAGGAGGGTAGTGAAAAAAAGTGTGACTGTATTGGTATAATGGGAAATAGGGGGCGTGACCCGGTGTAGGGTGAAGCAACTGGTTAACTATAAAGGAAATTATGTCTGGTGGGTGGGAATAGGGGGTTAGGGTGGGGAGGAATAGGGGGTTAGGGTGGGGAGCGAAGTGAGCCTGAGTGTAGTGGGCTGAGCCAAGGAACTCAATTCAGAGCAGACAATACTGTTAATGGGAGTGAGTCAGCAGAAACCCAAGTACAAAAACTCATAGCAAGCACTAATAAACCTTATCACTAGGCCCCCTATACTGTAGAGAAGGACAAGGCTCTCTATTCGACCTTACCAGCCATTCAGTAAAACAGTTCACTGTACCTATCCAAGCATGTCCAAAGGGCAGTTTCAGGTGTACTCTCCGGTCCATCTGGTGAATCTGGGCATTTTGAGGCAATGTTACAATTGCCTCATGTACACAGACAGCCCTGTCCTCCTTCCACCAAACACTAATACATGCGAGAGATGCAATTGTACAGCCAAACTGGAGGCTAAGCTCTCTTCAACCCAAGACTGGACCAAGCAGTCAAGAGAAGAAGTGAATTACTTGCATCATACCACCAGTCTCACATAGACCTATGAAAACAGCACCGGCAAAAAGCACACACAAATACACGAAAAGGCTCAGAATAAAAGCAAAAGCAACAGAGACCTCCAAAGCAGATATCCAAGCAACCTCCACCCCCCCCAACACAAACCATGAAACACATACTTCACAAAACCAGTGTGCCACACAATCACAGCCCTTAAGGCAAAATAACATACCCAACACATCAGTAATAGGTGACTCTATAGTCAGGCACACTGATGTCCCACTCACTAGGCTGAACAAGGAGAAGGTTACTGTTAGCTATCTGTTGGGTGCCAGGGTCCACCACATAACACAAGCACTCAGGTCACTCCAGAACAAGTGCAGATATGACTCTGTCATTGTCCATGTTGGTGTGAATGACCTGAGCCGTACCTCCCTGGACTACATGAGAGAGACATGGAGGAGCTCTCTGATCACATAGCCCAGGCCGGTATGACCCTGACCCTGAGTAGCATCCTGCCCTCACCAAGAATGATACCACGGTATAGAGAAAAAATGATCAATTTCAACAATTGGCTAAGCTTCTGGTGTCATTCAAAGGGGATCCAGTGTCAGTCAGCCTGGGATGACATGCTCGACAAGCCACACTGCTTCGCTAGAGACGGCTTGCACCTGTGACCCTTAGGCTTTCGAATACTGGCCAAGGCTCTTGCCACCCCCATAGTGCCTTTTTTAGGCAAGGCTCAAAAGACAAACCCACCGCCGTAAATAGCACAAGTAACAAAAAACTGAGGGTAATGCTACTCGATGACAGAAGTCTAAACCTCAAAATGCACACACTCGAGGCACTCCTCATTATGGAGAAAATCGATATATGTGCAGTAACAGAAACCTGGTTTAAGGCTCCAGAGAGCACCCCAGCACTACCAGGCTACAACTCATACCATACATTTCGGCCACAAAACCTGGACTGAAATACAAAAGGCGGGGGAGTATCCATATTCATCAAGGATACCCACACCTCCAGGTTAGTGGCACAGCACGTTGCTTCAGAGATCATCCACGTGCAACTAACAACAGGCAAAACTGCTATTCAAATTATCGCTTGCTACAGATCACCCACAATGTCCCAGGACCCCCACTCCGCATTCCTGGAAACACTGGGAAACATAAAGGTCCTACCAAACAAGCTGATATTGGGTGATTTCAATTACCCAAACATTAACTGAGAGAACTACTCAAGTACAAACTCCCTTGCCCAACATTTCCTAGAATTTATAAACTCAAATGCCTTGGATCAACTGGTCAACACTCCCACCAGAGGTGACATCATATTGGACCTAGTCATCACCAACATGGGCGACCGGTGTTCCACACCAGAGGTCAATCCCTCGCTGGTTAGATCTGACCATAAACGAATCACTTTGGATATCCACATTTCGCTGCCACCCCTAGTCAAAGAAACCACCATGAAAAACTTTTCAAAAGCAAACTTCACGTTACTTAAGACCGAGGTGGGAAGTTTCAAAGCCCCCATGCTAAAGGATAACGCTGTCCAAGCTGCAAAATCCTTTACTAATGCACTGTACGGGCACCTACAAGAATGCATGGATCGTGCTATCCCAAACAAAACCAAGACTCACTCCGCCAAGAAAAGGAAACCAGTCTGGTGGACCCCTGCCATAAACAAGCTATACAGTAGGAGGAGGAAACTAGTACAGAAGAGTAAAATCCCAAGAAGGGAAGACATCCCTGATCAGTATCAGCAAAAAACTACGATCTCTCATAAAATCATCCAAAGCTAGCTTCGAAAGAAAAACTGCCAAGGACTCCAAAGATAACTACTAGGCATTCTTTACCCATGTCAAGAATCTAAGTGGCAATTCTCAGATCTGCTCGGAGTTGGTGCAGAATAGCACAAAATACACTGCACCGACCAATATAACCAACATCCTGGCAGACAGGTTCAGTTCAAACTTCACCCCCCTCTCACCCCCAAAAGGGCCCATAACTATACCAGAAGAATGTAGTCTCCCTGAAATCACAGACACTCAGGTTAAAACAGCGCTCTCCAAAGCCAAAAACACAGCATCAATGGGACCGGATGCTGTCCCAGGCTGTGTCCTACACGAGCTCAAAGAAGAACTAACCCCTCACCTAAACACACTGTTTAAACTCAGCCTTTCCACAGGCTATGTGCCCACAGAGTGGCGCACAGCAACGGTTATTCCACTCCACAAAGGTGGAGCCACAACTGACCCTGCAAACTATCGCCCTATAAGCCTGACTAGCTTAGTCTGCAAGGCTATGGAGTGCATCATCATGGATCTCCTTAGCGAAGACATTGGAAACCACCAAACACTGGACCCTACCCAGTTCGGCTTTGTTAAGGGCAGATCATGCCTCCTAAACCTGGTGGACTTCTTTGAGACAGTTACCAAGGCTATAGACGAGGGAAAGGTGGTCCACACAGCTTAACTAGACCTCGCAGTGGCCTTCGACGCCATTCCCCACTCAGGTATTATAGACAAGCTCACCAGCCTGAACATAAACCCCTATGTCACAAGATGGGTTGCCAGCTGGCTCACAGACAGAACCCACATGGTAAGAGTTGCGGGAACTAGGTCCGACTCTAAACTGGTTACAAGTGGCGTTCCTCAAGGCTCAATCTTAGGATCCCTCCTGTTTGTCATGTACTTTTCAGAAGTACAGGCAAGCACAGGAGGACTATGGCTGGCCAAGTTCACAGACGACTGCAAACTAGGGGCTATAATTGACTCTCCGGCTGACACAGACATCCTCCAAAAGGGTCTCACTGAGACAGATACCTGGTGTCAAAATCATGGCCTCAAGCTAAATGCCAAAATGTGCATAGTCATCCCCTTTGGAAAAAAAAAAAACAAAGTACCCACAAACTACCATATAGGTGGTAGTCCCGTAAATACGGAAGACGTAATAAGGGATCTGGGGACCCAAGTAGACAGTAATCTCACCTTTGATAATCACATTGCCAAAGTGGTTGCCAATGTGGCCCACCTAATCACAAAAGGGTTCGCATCCAGATCAAAAGAGGTCATTGTGCCCCTCTACTCATCACTCATCAGATCCATCATAGAGTACAACGCCCCATTTGGGGATGTACCTTGCAATACACCTGCAACAGCTGGAAAGACCACAGAAGTACCTCACCAAGAGGATCACTGGCCTTGAACAGATACCCTATGCAGCTCGACTGAAGAAACTCCAGCTGTACTCAGTTGCATACCGCCTACTCAGAGGTGATCTCTGCCTTATATACAAGGCCATGTCCAACCCAGAATTGATGGACATGCTCCACCTAAAGAAAACCTTATCCCCTTGAGCCACATGCTCTAGGGATGTAAACCTCACCACAACAATAAATAGGACATGTTGGAGGGATAGATTCCTGTCCCAGAGACTTCCCATGCTTTGGAACAAGATTCCAATCTACATTAGGCAGAGCTCCTCGCTAACACTCTTCAAAAGAAACCTTGACGAGTGGATGGGGAACAGAAAGTTTACCCCAGAGATCACTTCAGTGGCTCTGCTGGACAGAGGCACAGGGAACTAATATAAGGGGGCGGCGAAAGCCAACACATTCTGGCTAGGCTTATAAATGCCTTCAGGCAGATAGCCTAGTACCTACCTATAAGACAAACCCTGTTATTCTAGCAACTTTCTAAGTTTATAAGAGCAATATTTAAAATCTGTCTCTATTTTTGGCCCTTTGTCCCCCCATTCTGTCGTACTTTGTCCAGATTTTTTGCATTAAGAGGTTGAGAGGTATTTGTCAAAAAACTGGCAATAGTCTCAGTAGTTCAGTAACAGCAGAAAACAGCTGTGTACAGATTTCTCTTGTGTCCCATCTATGCACACTGACTACTATTTTGGAAAGTTTGTAGAGAAAAAAATTGCTGCTGGGTAGAGAAAAATCTCTCACTACTAGTTTGTCAGTTTGAACCATAAATGTCTTCCTGTGCGGAATTTGTAATTATAATAGCAATGTTTTTTTTCAAAACAAGTTTATTGTTTTAACATATAAGAGAAATATCATAACAATTTTATACAAATAATTAAAAATAGGTATTATTATAATATTCAACAAAACAACTAAAGTATTTACAAAGACATCCACTACAATCAGATCAATTAATTAAACTAAAATACTGTGCTATTGAAATTAGAATTTTTTTAACAAATTTTGTAAATTATCCCATACAATAAAATGTGATGTTTTTCTAGTTGTTCTCATTCTAATTGTGCTTATTTCCATATGACACATTATATTCATAACATTTTTAAATTCATTGAACGAAGGAGGTGTATCTGAAATCCAATTTCTAGTTATTATTTTCCTAGCCACTGCTAGGATAGACCATAACAAGGAAAGCTTAATCTTTTTAATACATTGAGGTGCAGGTGTGTTGAATAATATAAGAGACTTAGAAATAATGAAATTATCTGTAAAAAGAGCCTGCAAAAATTCATTAATTGACTTCCAGTATTCTTTCAACTTCATACAGTCATAAAACATATGAGCCCAGTCAGCATTAATTTCTACATTACATCTCTTACATAGATTATCTTTATTATTAATTTTATTCATCATCAAAGGTGTATAAAAAGATCTATGTAAAAATTTCCATGTATAAAGTCTCCAGACAATGGAAGATGTAGTTCTATAAGCAGATTCCAATATATATTGTTTATCTTGTTGAGTTGGTGGGTCCCCATTAATAGAGGTGAAATAATTCCAGTATGAATCTACATTGTAAAAAGTTTCTTGTCTGATAATTTTATGTATATATGAAAGTTTACCTTTATCAGAAACTTTATGCTGTAAATTTATTATCAAGTAATCAATCAGTTTTGGAATAGATTCTTTAACTGTTATAGACATTAGATCTATTCTATCAATGAGATGTTGTCTAAAGATCTGAACCTCTAACCAGCAAGTTTCTCTTAGATCAAATTCTTGTTTTAAGAAATCTAGATTTTTAACTTTATTATCAGATATCAGCTGATACCAGTACTTTAGATTATTATCTATAGCTAAATGAGCTCCTTCAGAAGTAGATGACATAAGCATACCCTGAGTATAAATTATAGGAATACAATAAAATTCCATTCCCTATACTTAGGGTGCATGAATATAAAGTTACGATAACTAATAATAATATTTAATGGGTAACAGACCATATGTTTAGGTGTAATAGGTGAAGTACAAAATTCCTTTAGCAACCACAACATGGAGTTATTTATAATCATATTTTTATGTGTTAAGGAGATTTTCATGAAGTGCATACTAATTAGCTCCCAATAATCTTTCCATTTTGCGACGTATGACCAATCTATTAATAAAGTAATAACTTTTATAATAGAAGAGATAATATATAAATTAAAGTCTGGAAAAGAAATACCCCCTTGAGACCAGCTATTAGTATGTTTCTTTAATGCAATCCTAGGTCTATTAGGTGCCCATAAGAAATTTAACATTAGTGTATTCAGTTTCTTGATAGTTATTTTTGTAGGTGAAAGTATTATTGATTGTATTAAATATAAAATCTTGGGGAATATTATCATTTTAATAATTGTAAGTCTCTCCTCCATAGTATAAAACATATTATTCCAGGTATTAAAAAGATTTTGTATATTAAGAAAACAGGTATTATAGTTATTATATATAATAGATTTAATATCTTTAGATAGTATTATACCTAAATAAGTTATCTGACCTGAGTTGGGTACATATTTAGTAAAATCACTAATGAGAGTATTTTTTCGTGTATATATAGGTAGTATTTTAGTTTTTTCTTCATTGAATATTAAACCAGAAATACTTTTAAAATGCATCATTTTATCAAATAAAGACTGCATAGAAGAATTAGATCCTGCTGATGTAATTAGAACATAATCTGCAAAAAGTTGAATTTTTGATGTTGTATTTTCTTCTATTTCAAAACCCTCTATGTCAGTACTGTTTCTAATCAAATTAGCCCAAGGCTCCATTACTAAAGTGAATAATAGTGGAGAAAGTGGACATCCTTGCTTTGTACCTTTAAGAATGGGTATTTTTGTGAAACATATGTTCCTACCTTAATATAAGCCAGTGTTCCTTTGTATAAATGCTCAATTAAATTTACAAATGCATCAGAGAAATTTGTGCATTTCAGTAAGGTAAACAGATAGTCCCAACTTACTGAATCAAATGCTGAACCTATATCAAGACTAATAAGTGTTAAATCTTTCTTTTTCCTATTTGCAAAATCAATTAATGTTAAAGTTCTTCTTATATTATCAAAAGTATTTCTATTTACAATGAAGCCCGTCTGATCTATGTCTATAATGCCGGGATAATTGTCTTCAATCTATCAGCAAAAATACTCATAAACATTTTATAATCAACATTAAGTAATGAGATGGGTCGATATGAAGAACATCTAGTTGGATCTTTATTAGGTTTTAAAATTGGTGAAATAAATGTATATTGCCAAGATGGGGGTTATTAACTCAGTTTGGGCCAGAATAAAAACCTTATGTATTAATGAATATGTAGTTTTAGAAAGGATTTTATATATCTCTGGTATAATACCATCATTACCCGGTGCTTTGTTTGATTTAAGCTTATTTATTTGTGTAATAACTTCTGTATATGAAATACTCTTGTCCAATAGTTTAATCTGTTGTTTATTAAGCTTTTTATTCATGTTTGTGGTTATAAACTCCTTTATTTTATCTTTAGGTTCCATGTTAATGTTGTTATGGTTTATCTTGTGAAAGTGATTTCTAAATTCATCCAGTATTTCTGGTATACTAGAAACATTCTTCTTTTTCCTTAGAGAAAAGATTTCTTTGATATGGTTTTGTTTATTCAATCTTTTGTTTTATTTTTAAGTCTATGTAAGTATTTGGGGCTTATTGAATAAGACAAAACTTGTATTTCTCTAAAGTTATTTTAACTTTATGAGTTAAAATTTCTTTGTATTTCTCATTTAGTTTGTTTATTTCTTCAATAACTTTCTTGTCCATAATATTTTCTTTATTATTATGTTTATAAGAGTCTAGTTTACTTTGAATATCTAACAATTCCTTATCCCAAGATTTCCTTTTGTTAATATACCATCTGATACTTTGTCCATATAGATATGATTTTAAGGCATCCCAAACATAGACAATGGAGACTTCAGGAGTATTATTTATGTCTAGAAAATGTTGTACTTCTGAAAGTATATATTCTTTATAGTCTTTTAGCTGAGTTAAGTATGCTGGTATCCTTTTGATCTGAACATTATGAGTATTTTTATCATGAATTCAAAACAATTGAGTTATGATCAGATATAGGACATGAAATGATTTTGGAATTAATTAAATCTGTTACCATCTGGTTAGAAATAAAGACCCTATCTATTTTTGAATAAGTTTTGTATCTGTTAGAAAAAAGGTGTATGGTAATGATTTTGACTCTATCTGATTATTAATATCATTCAAATGATAAGAATTAGCAAAATCATTTAAATGTTTTGCATTAGATGTAATTCTTCTTTTCTTTATAGTGGTAGTATCACTTTCATGTAGTATACAATTAAAATCACCAGCTAAAATAATATCCCTACAGAGAATGATATGATCTTATCAATATGATGTTTCACTGTATTAATACCAATTCCAGGTATCCAATATACATTAATTAAAGTGTAAGTCTTCCCATTAATTTGTATTGTAACCATACAAAACATTCCTTTGTCATCCTGATAAGACTTAATGGTTTTAGGAATGGGCATACTTTTATTCCATAAAATAGCCACTCCTCTTTTTTTCTGAGTGTGCTCTGAACTAACCAATACTGTATACTTATTAGTGGCTAGTTTATCAATATCTTTTTTTAAGAGATGGGTTTCTTGCAGGAAGACTAGATTGGCCTTGTGTAGATTAATGTATCTTATTAGGCTTGCCCTTTTACACGGATTATTCAATCCATTAATGTTTAAAGAAATTCCTTTTAAATATGTCATTTGGCATTTTTAAAACTCAAGAATCTTATGATCGAAATAACAAATAACAAGATAAATAATGTTACATCTCCTCCTTTAGGTGTACCTTTAAACATAGCTGTATTTATTAAATCTCTTATGGGATTTTGTATAGGATTCAATTTTGTTTGTAGTGACAATGAGTGTACAAAATATATTGTGGATGTCAAAACTATATACATATAACAATGAACAAGTGAAAATAATGTAAGGATTAAACCTTGTATCCCGCCTGGAGTTGAAAACTCCAACTTAGAGCAGTATTTACTACTCAAGTTAACCCCCTACCCTAAGCAGCAGTACCTCAGCTACCACCTTATCAATTTAATACTAGTTATATTTAACTGAGGTTAACAGTTTTCAATTCAATTATCTATCAAGACAAAACTACACATTTGGTAAAACAGCATCATATAAACTAAAATAAATTTTTTTTTTTTTTTTTTAAAAACTGTTCATACTATTATATAGATCTATGTAATATATAACACTTGTATTCTAATAGCATTCAAATAATCTTAATGTTAGAAATCAAGAGGAGAGAAAATTATGTTCTAACATTCATTTAAATCAAAAACTTTGGCTAATATGATTCAGACATTACATGCATTAAGATGCATCTATTTTCTGTCATGTGAATTCTATCAACAGCTTCCAAAAAAATCTTGAATTGTTTGTATATGAGCATTTACTTAAACTCATTATTGTCAATAGAGTAAAATATTGTATTCATAAAAATTATTATAAATCATATTGCATAGTTATGCAGATTCTCAGAAACACCTGCGTTATTACCTAAAAAAAAAAAAAGCCATCACACACATAAACACAGACACACACACATACATATACACACACACATATACACACACACACACATACCCCACACACACACACACACACATACATATACACATACACATATATACATACACACACACACACACACACACACACACACACACACACACACACACACACACACACATATATACACATATGTCTGATCTCACCGAGCCGTGCCCCTGCAGAGCACCATCCCCAGAACAGATCTGTCCGCTTCACACAAAATAATGCACAGCAAACACACACTAGCAACCAGATTTTACAATCATGCTAACCTACTGCTTTAAAATATATCACATGACATTTCTTCCAGAATAGAGTTATAAGATTATTTATGCTTGTCAATCAGATGAATTAAATGAGTTATAGTAAAGTATATGTTTGGGACACAAGTTTTTAACACAGATTATTATGCTACTGTTAAGTAGATTTTCAAAAACATTTAAATAAATGTTTCATTTTCTATGCCTTCTAAAATAAGATATTTACTTGCTACAAGAAACTACATCATCTAAACTCATCATAACTGACACATTTTATGAATAGAGTATTTTCCTGAATCTGTGGTGTGTCAGTGTGATAACCTTGTCAATGTTTATACTAACTGCTTTCAGTTTCTCTGTGAAAATTCTGTGAGTGAAGCTTCTGAGAAAACTCATGGACACTGTGCATGAGACAGCCCACATCCCAGATTGTCTCCCTTAACATTTTGGCGGGAAACTTATTAAAACTTGTGGCAAACATTAATTTTGTCAATAGAGTAAAACATTGTATTCATAGAAATCATTACAAATCATATTGGATAGCCATGCAGACTCTCAGAAAAAAAGCCATCACACTCACTCACACACACACACATATATATATATATATATATATATATATATATATATATATATATATATGATCTCACTGAGTTGTGTCCCTGCAGAGCACCATCCCACTTGCTGTCCCCAGAATAAATCTGTCTGCTTTATACAAAACAATGCACAGCAAACACATATTGGTAACCAGATTTTACAATCATGCTAACCTACTGCTTTAAAATATATCACATGACATTTCTTCCAGAATAGAGTTATAAGATTATTTATGTTTGTTAATCAGATGAATCAAATGAGTTATAGTAAAGTATATGTTTGGAACACAAATTTTTAACACAGATTATTATGCTGCTGTTAAGTAGATTTTCAAAAACATTTAAATAAATGTTTCATTTTTTATGCCTTCTAAAATAAGACATTTACTT
Organism: Protopterus annectens; assembly: GCF_019279795.1. Classification (NCBI taxonomy): domain Eukaryota; kingdom Metazoa; phylum Chordata; order Ceratodontiformes; family Protopteridae; genus Protopterus; species Protopterus annectens. The sequence goes on from NC_056743.1 coordinate 34,860,398, forward strand.
ACTACAAGAAACTACATCATTTAAACTCATTATAACTGACATATTTTATGAACAGAGTATTTTTCCTGAATCTGTGGTGTGTCAGTGTGATAACCTTGTCAATGTTTATACTAACTGCTTTCAGTTTCTCTGTGAGAATTCTGTGATTTGAAGATTCTGAGGTAACTCAAGGACATTGTGCATAAGACAGCCCACATCCCAGATTGTCTCTCTTAACATTTTGGCGGGAAACTTATTAAAACTAGTGACAAACATTCATTTAGCAGTGTAAATGCATCTAAACATGACAGAACCTCCACAATGTATTCCACAGATCATCACAGCCTCTATGCAAGTGAAATTAAACTCAAAATTACCAACAAGTAATAAAACTCAGCATTCTTCTCCCAACTCAATTTTCATACAAATCCTATTATTCACTGTGCCCACACAGTCAAAAGCATTTCTATATATTAATAAAGAAAAGAAAAGAGAGTAGAAAATAAAAGGGAGTGAGGCAGAAATAAAAAATGTAAGAGAAAGCTGTAAGAAGTATATACAATGGAATGTTACTTACTGTTTATATTAATAGAGTTAAAAATAAAACATATTATTTACTCTTATTTAGTTCTGATTATTATTAGTTAAAGCATGACAGATTATTTACAAACAAGCATAAGCAGTATAATCAAGAAAGTATAATTAGAAATAGCATTTGAAGAACTTATAAACTTTTACAAGAAATAAATATGTTATTATTCTATTAATGATATTTTCATTACTGTTCTCTCCCTGCCCTCCGCCATCCTTTAGCCACTACATAATCTAAATAGAATGTCATTGTTTAAACAAAGAAAATAATAAAAGAAGAAGGAAAAAAAAAGATAAAGATAAAAAATGTATCAAATTACTAACCTTACTTTTTCAGAAAGAAAAACAAATCGAGTCACAGCCTGCCATTAAATCCTCAGGCATTTTGACTGGTTATGAAACAAAACATTTCTTTGCACATAGAGAATAACTTTGATTAAATCTTTTCCAAAATATTTGTGGCTTTCTGGAAATGCAGGAACTGTATTCAAAAAGATTAATAATGAACTAAAATGATGAGAGAGAAAAAAAACATATAACAAATCATTTGTTTTTTAGTCTCTTCTTCTTCTCTGAAGTCTTCCAGGAAGCTTCAGTTGCCAATCTCTTTAATGAAGAACTAGCCCATTCCATTTCTTCTATTTTATCCAAAATCCTTTTTTCTTTGACAAACAATAAAGCAGAGTCTAAATCATCGAAGACCTTAGGACCACCAGGAAGGAAGATTGTAAGCTTGGCAGGAAACAGAAGGTATGTTTTAAACTGTGCTTTTTTAAGCTCCCTTATTAGTGGCAGAAAAACTTTTCTTTTAGCAATTACCATGGAAGAATAGTCATTGTCAAAACGCACAGTTGTCTCATTAAACTTAACAGGAGCTTTAGCCCAAGCAGATTTAAGAACCATCTCTTTATCAAAAGATGATAGAAATCTAACTATAACTGATCTAGGATAGTTTTTGTTAGAGTTAGTATTAGCTATAGATCTATGTGCTCTTTCGATACCAAAAGAGAATGCTTCTGGTAAATCTAAAGTTTTAGGGAGCCATGTTGTTAAAAAAGAAGTAATATTGTTACCTTCAATATTTTCTGGCAGTCCAAAAATCCTAATGTTATTGCCTAGATCTATTTTCCAGGTCATCCAGCTTTGTTTGTAAATGTGTATTTTGTTTCAGCAGAAACTCAATGTTGATTTCCTCTTCTTGTATTTTATTTTCCATGTCATTCACAGCTTCTTCTATGCCTGTCATCTGGATCTTCTGTTGTTGCAGGTCCATATGTAACAAGTCTATTTGTTTTGTAGTTTTTCTATGAAAGTGTCTATTTTAGTATCCATTTTATCCATCTTAGCAGTAAGTTGCTGGACTATAATTATCAGAGACTGAAGTTCTTTCTTGATGCTGGAGTCTTGAGAATTTGTCTTACTGGAACTCATTTCAGACTGATAAACTGACAGGAAAATTTCCAAAGTAATTTCTGACAGGAATATTATTAAGATTTCCTTTCTTTTTTAGATATAGTTCAAGAACTATATAAAACAAACATATTTAGAAAGAAAATTACTTCAAGAATTATTTTTTTAAGTAATTAATTCCTGTCAATGTAATGAAATTGGTGGAGCTGAAGAAATCTGCTGCTATCCTGTGTTCATCCTTGGCCACGCCCCTCTATAATAGCAATGTTTGACAATGCATGTGTGGTTTGGACTTCAGGTGTGTGCACAGCTAGGTCTTCTGCACAGTGTACCAGCAATTCTGACATCACTCTGTCTTTACCAGGCAAGATGTCAATTTCCCACTCACTGAAATGTCTCAGCATGAGCAATGCAAGTAAAAAGTGAAATGAAATTATGCTGGATTTTAATTACCTCTTTTGAATAACTCCATGTTAGAGCTTTGTAAGCCTTATTGCTTTGTGCAGACTATTTTTGAAACAAGTGCCCTCATTTGCAGCAGAAATCATATGAGAAGCAGAAAAGAAATGTATTCAGAACAAAAAAAAAAATCCAGATTTACCTCTCATTAATAAAGTCGTAGTTAGTCTAATCTTCGGCTACAGGAGTTTGTTTTCAAAGGTCACCTTTATAAAGTCTGCATTTATATTTTTGCAGGCTTTTTCCTCTTGAGAGAGTGAATTAAATATACTCACATTTATTGCATAGGACTTAAAATGTGTTTTCTTTAAATGAAATCAGAATGGATTAAAAGGTGAAAATGTCCCTTTATTGCTAACTATTATGACTTTGACAGAAGTGTTTGCACTTAGTCACATTTCACTGTGCATTGCACGGGAATGGTGCATGTATACCTGATGGGGTGCAGAGGAATACCCTAAGTGTCCTTCTGTGAAATTAAATATGTTACACTTGTGAAACACGGCCCAAGGATGCCCACAATGAAGGCTACAGGATAAGATATTTCAAATTGCTAACAGAAGATAAAGATATGCCAGATATCCTGGCTAAAGTTATTAATATATGTTTAGGTTAAATGAAACCCTGCTGAAATACAATTAATTTTCACACCACTCACCCCAAATAAAAGGCAATGTTGTATAAAAATGTACATGCCAAATAACTCTTAGATCAGACACTCCCAAAAACTTCTAGATCTGTGGAGTAGAAAATAGTAATTTGACTGTTGAATATATTTCACAGCTTAAACATTTTGGCATTGCATAATTGCTTGAAACAAACTAAGATATTTTTCTATACAATCATCCATCTCCTTTTCCCATTTTTATACATGGGTCAGTGTGCTGACGGTCTCCGTCTCTCTTGACTGATTGCCACTCTCCTACCTTCTTCCATAATCATCCCTGACTGTCATAGGTCTTGGTTCAGCATGACTCATGCCTGCTTCATCCAGTAGACAAACATTTTTCTGTATAAACTATACATGGATTATCAGGAGAACCTGCTGGGTCATTGTGATGGCCCATTATATGAAACAGATGCTTGACACTAGCTTGCCAGGGAGGTGAGTGATGCCATTGGAATCACCTGCACTGGTAAGCAGTGAAAAAGCATCAATATAGTGACCTGCACAGGTATCACCCTGAACTGCAGCACCAATGGGAGGTGAGGGAGTCTAATGACCACTGTATTGTACAATAGCATAGGTGACAAGGAGGTTTACATGAACGGCTCCAACAGGTGGTGTGGTGTACATACAGTATGTCACTGTCTAGCTTGTAAAATTGAAATCCTAGTTTTGTCTCCTATTTCTGCAGATTCAGCTGTGGTGCAGCGTGTGTAGCCTCTGCAGCCACATTAGTCTGCTCCAGTCAGTGCACCTATTTTATTTATTTATTTTATTTAACATTTGTTGACCGGGAAAGTCCGACTAGGTTCCACAGATCCTGTTTTCAGCGGAGGCCCAGGGAGAAATGCTCCAGAAGCATGTCTTTAGACAAGTTCTAGTGCTGGGTCATGGGGATGGTCACCCTCTGCAACCACCTTAGACTACAAGGTGTTTGTTACAGTATGACTGATTTTTCATGCATTTAAACATTGAAAGAACTGGAGTGGCTTTTGTGGGAGTGACCTATCTTTGGGAGTGGCTCAAATAGGGGTGTTCCTTGAGTATGGTGTGGGTGGGGCTTAAGGGGCACCAGAGCAGTACTTCGCCTAGGGTGCCATTTCAGATAAGGCCGGCCCTGTTTACAGTGTATGTAGCCATACACTAGAACTGTTTTCACACTGTAATGTTCTAAAGTTCACTTACTTCACAATTTCCTACAGTAATGCTCAGGTAAGTATAGCTCCAGACGTAATAGAAGCTCAGATGGAATAACGTTAGAGTTCTGCCAGCATTCCACATGGTACTTAAAAACAATGATAAAGTTTACAAACATGAAACCCTAAATTTCTCAGTAGCAGCACCCAAAACCAGAATGTATCAATTACTAGTATTCTTAATTTCTACTCTGTGCATTAGGAGGAGACAATTATGCTGGCATTCAGAGCTGGTAAAGCACTTAGTGAGCAGTGTCAAATGGACTGAAATTCATGTCATGGCGATATTTTGTCAAAGTTAGGGATAGATTGCAGGCACAGCAGGCAGAAACAAAGCTATTTTTTTAAAAGTTCTGCAACGTTATGTATAAGGTTGCACTGATTAACATAGCTAAAGAACCATTTATAATTATTTTTGGCTTCAGAGTCCAGCCTGAGTTAATGGGCTCGTTTAGCAGTTGTGATATCATTTTTCATTTTTTTAATTCTTTTGATACCATCCTTGAGAAGATGGGTTTTGGTTTTACTAAATAGTTTTAGGACTTTTGTCTATAGTTTGTTTATGGTGGTGGAAGGGTGGTTTGTTTATGAATTTCCTGCTATAGTAGTTCTACACTACTACCTCTATAACATCTAGTTCCTATATACATACTATCTCCTATATACCTTACTTCTCTAGTTTAATACTACTACTCTATTAAACTCTTTCCCATCATGCTCTCTAAACACTCCTTCCTCTTCCTTTCACTATTACTACTCCTTACCTTATCCTCTTTCTACCATCTTTCCCAGCCCACAATTTCCATCCACTTCCAACCCTTTCACACAACTAATCCTCACAACTCACCTTTCTCACACTCATACCCTCTTATCTCCCCCCATTTATACCCCTCCGATAACCTCCTTCTTTTTCGACACAAACTTATCTACTACCATGCTAACTCTATCACCATAACTACTAGCAAAACCCTCCAATTCACAAAAGAACCCAATCTCATCTCCTTGCTAACTACTCACCTAAACTATTCCATACTACATCTGATTAGCACTCTCATATCTGGAGACATCCATCCTAATCCAGGCCCCACCACTACAACCACCATAAATAAATCCCTATTATTCACTTCCTTAAACTCCCAAAGTGTAGTAAACAAAGTCCCAAACCTTCATGCTTGGCTCACACACAATAAACCTGACATCCTCACTATTTCTGAAACCTGGCTAAAACCACACATTAAAGACTCTGAAATAGTCCCTCCAAACTACTCCATCTTAAGAAAGGCTCACAAAAAAGGTGGAGGGGTAACCCTTCTATATTCTTCCTCCCTAGTAGTTTCTCCCTACAACAAACCTATCCCACACTTTAACAACGCCGAACTTCTCCTTACCCTACTACAAATCAATAATTATAAACACATATGTATAGCTTCCCTTTATATCCCCCCAGGGGATAATATCTCCACTCTCGAACTTATCCTTTCCTGGCTATCCAGTAACATTAGTAACGAAACTATAATCCTAGGAGATGTAAACATTAACTGGGCCCTTATCCAGTCTCCTACAAACCCCATTAACATCAACCTCTACAATTTCTCACAACTCATCACTTTGGTAACTCACCCAGCCAAAAACCCCTCCAATGGGAGTATATTGGATTGGATTCTAGTCTCCCATCCTCACTATTTCACCAACAGTGGCAGTCTTCCCGACCCACTTGGTGACCACATACCCACCAGCTTCCCACTATCCTTCAACGAACCCATAACTATATTACTATCCGTGACCAAAAAAACTTCAACCCAATAACCTTTTCTAACTCACTACAAGCAGTTAATTGGAATTGTTTAAAAACACTACCTCTAGACAATGCAGTCTCATACTTCATCTCAACATTCTTGAAATTACTAGACTCCCAAGCTCCCTTACGGACAAAGAGAATAAAAACTAAATCAGCCCCATGGCTCTCCAAAAGTACTCTTGCTACCATGAGACAGAGAGACAAAGTCTGGGCACGCTACCAAAAACATAAGACAACTCCACTCCTTAACGAATATAAAATGCTCCGAAATAAAGTAAAAAAACTCATTACTTATGATCGTCAAAACTATTTCTCTGTGCTCCAAAACCATAACAAAAACAACCCTCAAAGATTCTGGAAAGGGATCTCTACTCTCCTCCACCCTAGCAAACCAGATACTCCTACCCCAGACCCAAATTCTACAGAACTTGATTTAGCCACCCAATTTAATTCTTTCATTATTGACTCTATTTCCAAATTGACCTCCTCGTTCTCCAACTCCTCCCTATCATCCAATACCCTCTCACCCACCCCCACTGTCTCTACTTCTTCACCCTACTCCCCACCCACTAACTCCACTACCCCCTCTTCTACACAAATTCTATCCTCATCACCACCACCCCATAATCCCCCCCCCCCGACTGCACTTGCTTCTCTCTAAACCCCATACCTACATCTACTATTAAGAAACTCCTTCAGAAATTGAAACCATGTACCAATGCTCCTGACAATATCCCTTCTTACTTTCTCAGTATAGCTGCTGAAACTCTTGCCTACCCCATTAGCATCTTAATTAACCGCGCCCTACAAGAATGCATAGTTCTCCAAATTTGGAAACAAGCCTTTATTATACCACTACACAAAGGTGGTAACAATAATAACATTACTAATTTCCGTCCCATAGCCATCCTGTCCCCCATTTCAAAAATCCTTGAAAAATGTGTGCAACTTCAACTCCTACCCCACCTCCTAGACCACAATCTTATAACTCCCACACAGCACTGTTTCAGACCTAATCATAGCACTATGACTGCCCTCCTCTCCTTCCTTGAAATTGTAAATAAAGCCCGTGAATCTGGACAAATTGTTTCCACCTTACTCCTTGACCTTTCCAAAGCCTTCAATACTATCTCACACAGCCTGCTCTTAACTAAACTCTCCAAACTCTACCTATCCTCATCCTCTTTGGACTGGTTCTCTAGTTATCTATCTAACAGATATCAAGCTGTAAAATGGAAAAAAGCCACTTCCTCTTTCCTTAGTACCCCTACAGGAGTTCCTCAAGGCTCCATACTGGGTCCTCTTCTCTTCAATATTTTTATTAACGACTTCCACAAATCAATCCCTTTCTCTAGCGTCATCCAATATGCAGATGATTCAACTATCATCTGCTCTGCCTCTTCTATCACTGCACTACAAAAACTTACTCAAGATGCCTTCTCTTCCACAGAGCAATGGATGCTAAGCAATCATCTAGCTCTCAATGCGACCAAGACCAAACTAATGCTATTCACTCCTTCCAAAGTCACTCCTCCCGACATGAATACATTCTTAATTACTAGTCAAAACAACTCACCTCTCGAAATAGTATCAGAGACCAAACTACTTGGGGTCCAAATCAACAACCAACTTAAATTTAACTCCCACCTGCAAACAAACATCAAAAAAACGCATCAAAAACTTGGCATGCTTTATAGACAGAATGCCTACCTCACATCTACCACTAAAATCACTCTCTCTACTTCCTTCCTTATCCCCTCCCTTCTCTATGGCGCCCCACTACTAACTAATCTTCAGTCCTTGTTAAAAAAACAGCTTACCTCCTGCTATAACAAAATTGCAAAATTTGCCACCAGCCATAGGTCTTCCGCTCACCACAGTCTCTCCCTCCATAAACTAAAATGGCTAGAACTTCCCAATCAACTAACTTACACTCAACTAACTCTAGCCCATAAGCTTATTCTAAACCCCTCCCTCTGTCCCTCCCTTTCCTCTGCCTTTAAAATGCACCTACCTAACAGAGTTCTAAGGTCTAATAATCAAAATCTGCTGGAAGTGCATAAACCTACTCATACCCCAGGCAAAAACCTTCTTTCTTTCAGCCTCGCTCGCCTCTGGAACTCCCTACCACCAAGCATCCGCACCACCTCTAACCACTCTACCTTCAAAACGTCTCTTTTCTTACACCTAGCATCACAGTGGGAATGCTCTTGCTCCCACCCCACATAACTAACTCTACTTAATGTCCTTCAATATCATATCCTACTTTATTTAGCTACTATGCTTGTTCTCTAATCTGTATTAATGTTTTCATTTGTTCTATTACTAGCATGTTTCTTCTCATTGTATTAACTGTTATGACTGCTATTCTATATCTGATTAGTTTTACTTTTATTCTGCCTACATTGTATTAACAACTCTCTGTACCTAGATTGTCACTGTCAAATGTTGAATGTATATTTTGATTTCTTTTTGGAGCTTTTCTCCCCAGGACTCCATTGAAAACGGGTTCTTTATAGCCCAATGGACTATCCTGGTAAACCAACTGCAATAAATAATATAAATAAAATATTTATATCTCTAAAATTTCTCTTTCCTTTTAGTAATAAGGAAAATCTCTGATTTCAGTCTATTTTTCAGTATCTTTAACGAAATCAATGTTCTGTGTATAATTTCCTGTCTGTCCTTTAGTCTTATATAACATCTATGTAAATTTTCATTCCTGCATATGTAAGCTGTATTCTCTTGTTGTAACAATACTTTGAATCTTGCAATTTAAATATGTACTTCTATTGTGTATTGGAGCTTTTCTCCTCGGGCCTCTACTGAAAACGGATATGTATCCAGTTAGACCAGCCCGGTTAACAATTGTAAAATAAATAATAAATAATAAATAAATAAATAAATAAGTAGTTCTGTGAGTTTTTCTGAAAGGATGTAGAATTCCTTAATCAGTCATTCTGCTATATTACGGCCCGGGAAGGTGCAGTGCTAAGTTAATTTTGATTTTTCGTCAGTTTGAGGTTAGCATGTTTATAGTTCTCTGAATTCACTGGGGTTTGCTGTAAGAGCTTTTATGAATTTAAAGGAGATGAGGACAAGGTTAATTTTATAGTTCACTGTGGAAAGAGCTACCAAAGGAGGTGTAGTGCAAGAGGCAGCCATATTTTTAAGAATTTTGCGAACGCTGTAGTAAGTTTATTTACCAGTTGCTCAAGGGAATTTGTTGATTTCTTGAAATTTTTGTGGATATCGTACATAAAAGTATAGGTGTCCCACTTTATTGAAAGATTTGATGTTATTAGTGTCTTCATCACCACAGGGTCTTGGATCCAACATCGGATCTGAGCTGGCAATATACAACAGACAGATCCAAGGCTCTGGCTCCTCCCTCTCCCATAATGCCCTGCTGCCCTCTAATTCCCAGTTCTCATTTGCTGTGCTTCCTGTGCAGACTTATGTCCTCTGGCTCTGGCTGGTTAAGTAAAATGTTTTCTACTTTTTTCCTTATCTTGCTTAGTTTTGTAGTGTTCTAGTGTGGGGTAGTCTAGTTTACTGTTTTTTTATAGCGTAGATCCCTCCCCTTCTGTTAGCATAGTTAGACTAGGAGTGAGTGTGTGTGTAGGCTTTGGTGCTCTTTTTCTTTCAGCCATTAGGGCTTTATCCTGTTCATATAGTGGCTGTAGCTATAGTGTTGTTTTCTGTGTTAGTAGCTCTAGTGTGTTAGAATGTCTGACATTTGATGTACTGTCACATCAAAATGAACAGGCTATCTCATATACCTACGGGTCCGGCTGGGAGCCAGTTGTCATCAGTACTGAGCCCTGTCTTTCAGTCTCACCGTAGCCCGCAGAGTGTACATCAAATGCATGGCAGTGGTAGCAGCTCATCTCAGACTGCATGGATTCAGAGGGTTTCCTTATCTAGAGAACTGGTTCCTCACTGCACCAACCAGGCATCTCCTAGTAAAAGCCAGGGATTTACCTATTACAATCAATCTTTCAAAGTCCCAGCTTCACTCATTTTGAGTCTTCCAGTTTATAGGGTCTTGTCTAGATACAGTCAGTCATCTCCCTCTTTTACCACAAAAACAGAATTCTTTTGAGATTGCATGTTAGACTGTTCTTTCCCACTCCTTTCCCCCAGCAAACCTGGTTCTTCAAGCTTTAGGATGGATGGCTGCAGCAATTACTGTGATACTTACCACTTGCTTACATACGCAAATCCTCCAGTGGACTCTACCAATACAGTGGTTTATTCTTCAACAACCTTTGCAACATCCTCTAAAACTATCTTGAGTCAGCAAAGACTCCCTACTGTAGTTGATTAAATCTGATGAGATTTGTCAAGGACGTCCTTTTATCCTTCCTCCACAAATGCCAGTTTGACCACAGATGCCTCCCAATTGGGGTGGGGGCACATTTCTTGGGACAAACTGTTATAGGCACGTGGTCCGCAGAAGAGACCAAATTCCATATAAATGCCTTGGAGATGAGAGTGGTCCTCTTAACATTGCAGGCATTTCAGAGCTCTCTTCCTGTTGGGACAATTGCTATCCAAATGGACATTGTCAGTGCTATGTTGCGTCAACAAATAAGGGAAAACCAGAACTTACCCACCTTGCCAAGAGGTAATGAGAGTCTGGCTGTGGGCGAATTCCAGCTGCTTTCTTGTGACAACACATATACTGGGGAAATCCAGCGTTTTAGCTGACAAACTCAGCAGGACTATCTTAATGCCTCACAAGTGGTCTCTCAGTCATACAGTGACAAAAATTAATTTTCCACAAATGGGCTCATCATTGCTGTGATCCATTTGCCTCTCCCCTCAACAGGTGCAGCAGGTTCTTGCCCTAGCTCCCCCCTCAAGGGCAGTCACTGAGAAGCTGTCATCCATACTTGACCCTCCGGTCTCCTGTATGCTTATCTTCCTCTACTAATCCCCAGGTTTCTCCATAAATCATTCTGGTTGAAGAGCAAGGTAATCATCATTGCCTTTCTGGCCTTGGCAAGTTTGATTCCTTTTCCAGTGGTCTCACCTAATACATCGCCATTGGACACTGGACTTCACTCTAGATCTAATGTCATGTCCGTCAGGGATGACTCATCTGGCCCTTATAGGTCTCAGATTGATCTTATAGTTTCTCCAATTCCAGTGAAGGCTAGACATTCCAGGCTATCTTCTCCTACTTGCCAAATGTTATTTTCAGCTCAGAAACCCCCAGCAAGGAAGGTTTATGAGTAAATGGAAGAGAGTTTCTGTTTGGGCGCAGCAGAGAGAGTTGGTTCCTTTCACTACTCCAGTCCCTGCTTCAGATTTTCTTGCTTAGATTTTTCTGTTGTGCTAGTTTCGCTGCTATCAAAGTTCAGCTGGCAGCCATCTCTAACTACCACATCAGAGATGATGCTTCCCTTTTGCTTCTTCCAAGTTATGTAAAGCATTCCTTAAAGGTACCTTTTTACTTAGACCTCCTCCCAGTCCACTCTAGGATCTTGCTGTTGTGTTACAGAGTTTAGTACAATCACCCTTTGAGATCAGCTAAGTCACATCTCAAATTTGTTTCTTGGAAACCAGTGTTTCTTGTGGTTGTAACTTTTGCAAGGTGATTTTTGAGCTCCAAGCACTCTCTTCCAAACAGCCTTATTTGATTTTCCATAACGACAGGGTTACCTAAAGTACTCATTGTTTCTTTTTACCCAAAATTGCCCCTGGAACAAACATCATACATAGGTTCATAGTTGCATATTAGGCTAATGTCCCTGGAGGCTTTACAAGCCTAGCCTATAGAAGTGCTTTGGCATTGTGCCACCCGACTTTAGTTCCCAGTGCCTCTATCAAGTAGAGCCACTGGAGTGATCCTTGGGGTAAACTTTCTATTTCCCATCCACTCATCAAGATTTCTCTTGAAGAGGTCCAGTGAAGTAGTCTGTTTGACATATATGAGAAGTCTATTCCAAAGCATGGGCAGTCTCTGGGTTATGAGCCTGTCCATCCAGCATGTTCTGTTGATTGTGGTAATGAAGTTGAGGTTTGTGGAGTGTGTGGTGCGGAGGGATTGGGATTTCTTTAGATGTAGCATTTCTAACAGAGCCGAGACAGACATGGCTTTGTAAGTCAAGCAGAGATCGCCTCTTCATAGACGATATGAGATAGAGAATATCTGGAGTTTTTTTGAGTCTGTCCATGTAGAACATGTGTTTAAGGCCTAGGATCCTCTTTGTGAGGGACTTTTGTGGCCTTTCCAGCTGTTGCTTGTGTCTAGTGAGGTACATACTAAATGGGGCATTATACTCTATGATTGGCCAAATGAGTGAAGAGTAGAGAGAGAAGATGACCTCTTTCTTCCTGGATGCAAAATCCTTGGTAATGAGATGTGCCACATAGAAGGACTTTGTGACCACAGTGGCAATGTGGTGGTCGAAGGAGAGATTGCTGTCAACCTGCGTCCCCAGATCTCTTATAATGCCTTAAGTGTTCACTGGACTACCATCGATGTGATAATTAGTGGGAACTGAGTTTTTCCCACAGGGGATGATGCATTTTTTTGGCATTGAGCTTAAGGCCATGTTTTTGACACCAGTCGTTGGTCTCAGTGAGGCCTTTCTGTAGGATGTCTACATCATCATCAACCCTCTTTTTTTCCCCATTTTTTTCTACATAGGGTCAGGGTATCGTGTTAACTGTCACTAACTCTCTTGATTCAGTGCCACACTCTTGCCTTCTTCAACACTCATGCCTGACTGTCGCAGATCTCCTGTCACACAATCCATCCACCTCTTTGCTGGACGTCCTCGCTTCCTCTTACCTTCTTCCTGTCTGTCCCAAATCTTCATCACCAGATTGTCTTCTGCTTTTTTTACACATGTCCAAGCCACCGTAATCTGTTCTCTCTGATCTTTTCTGCAATTGGAGCTAGTTTGGTTTCTGCTCTTATATCCTCATTTCTTCGTCTGTCCCACAGTGTGCATCCTATGACCTTTCTCAGGCACTTCATTTCCATCACTTCTAGCTTCTTCAACTGTTCTGCCTTTACTGCCCAGGTTTCTGTACCATACAGTAGTACTGGTCGCACCACTGTCTTGTACACCTTACTTTTCAGCTTCTTTGGCATTCTTCTGTCATAGACTACCCCTGATACTTTGTGCTAGTTGGCTACAGCCCTTCTTATTCTAGCTTTGACCTCTTCATTCAGACTACCCTTCTTCTCAACTACTCTTCCCAGATACTTAAAGCTGTTTACCTGTTCCACTTTCTTCCCTTCTATCTGTATTCTTAGCTTGTTCTGATTTCTCCAATTTGCTGCCATTACTGTCGTGTTATCTGTGCTTAGTTCCATCCCATGTGCCTTCAGATTTGCATTCCATTCTCCTGTCCTTTGCTGAAGTTCTAGCTTAGAGTCTGCTTGTAGTGCCACATCATCTGCATACAGCAGCTTTGTTGATCCGCCCCCTCCAACCTGTGTGCTAATGTAGTCCATCACCAGTATGAACAGCAGTGGGCTCAGAGCTGAACCCTGATGTCCACCCACACCGACTGGGAACCCCTCTGTGAGGCCGAACACTGTGTTTGTACTTGAGTCATTGGGTACTTGTACATAGCCTGCACTAATTCTACCAATGTTTCTGGGACTTCAAACCACCACAGTACTGCCCAGATCAGATTTCTTGGAACCTTGTAATATGCTTTCTTTCAAGTCTATCAATGCCCAGTTGTACTCTCTCTTCCTCTCTAGTTTCTTCTCGAGTATCTGTCTCAATGCAAACATCGGGTCAGTTGTGCTGCGTCCTGATATGAATCCAAACTGCTCATCTCCCATCTTGCATTCTACTACTCTGTGTATCCGTTTATAAGTCACCCTGTCCAGAACTTTCATGCAGTGTGATAGGAGTTTGATGCCTCTGTTCTGCCCACAGTTGTGGATGTCACCTTTGTTCTTGTACACTGGCATGAGTATGCTTATTCTCGAGTCATCTGGAATATGCCTTTCTCTCCACACTGCTATCAGTACCCTTGGGAACCATTTCTCCCCTATCTCACCCAGCATCTTTATCATATCTGCTGTGACCTCATCTGAGCCTGCTCCTTTCCCTGACTTCATCTTAGCGCTGTTCTTAATTCTTCCTGGGTGGGCTCCTCCCCTTTTCCCATCGTAGGCTGTTTCTGGGGCACTACAGCTTCTGTGGGGTTTTCTACATTCAGAAGCTGCTGGAAATGCTCCTTCCATCTGCCTTTGATGTCCTCTGGGCTGGTGAGCAGTTTGTTGCTGGCATCCCTTATGAAGGGTGTTTGACTATCTTCTTTATCTTTGACTTTGCCTTGCAACCTGATATAGTTTCTTTGTGCCCCTTACTGAGTCTCTTTCCAGAAGTTGGTACAGTGCCTACGATGCCCTATTCTTTGCTATTGCAACTTCTTTTTTAACTTCTTTGTTAGCCAACCTGTAGTTCTTTCTAGCCTGCTCAGTCTTTTCTGTCTCCCACTTCTTCCTGCACTCCTTTTTTTCATTTAATGTCTTCCTGGACTTCTGCATTCCACCACCAGCTTTCCTTATGTACCTTATTTCCATGCCTGGCTTTGCCACATATCTTTTCTGTAGTCGTAATACATGCTGTTTTTAGGCGCTGCCATTCTTCAACTCCACCTATTTCCTACTCTTCATGGAGTGCTAGAGGCCTGAGTAATTACTTGAACTGTTGTACTTTCTCTCCAGTCAACTTCCAGGTCTTCAGCCTGGTTTCTGTTGACCTTAGAGCCTTCTCTGACCACTGCTTGCAGCTGATTGTGGCAACTAGTGGTGTATGCTGTGGGCAGACTGTTTCACTGGGGATGACTTTGCAATCATGGATTCTGCCCAGTGCCTTTTCCTTACTAGTAAGGAAGTCTACCCATGTCACATGTTGACTACTCTTGAATGTGATCTTGTGACTTTCTCTCTTTTTGAACCATGTGTTGGCTACCATCAAGCCATTTGCCAGACAGAAGTCTAGAATGGCTTCTCCTCCTTTATTCCTGTTGCCCCACCCATGTGGTCCCAGGCAGTCCTCATATCCTGTTCTCTGTCCAGATATGTGCATTCAAGTCCCCCATTATCAACACCAGTTCATGTTGTCCAGCTTTATCTATTAGGTCCTGCAACTGCTGTCTGAATGCACTCTTTTTCCCTCACTATCACAACCCTGCTGTGGGGCATAGGCTGAGATTATGAATACTGCCCTATCATTACATTGAAGTCTGGCTGCCATGAGTCTGTCGTTAATTCTGATGATATCCTTTACTGCCTTCTGAAGCCTCTCTCACCACAATTCCTACACCATTTCTGACATATCCTACTTCTGTATCATAAATCATACCTGAGTAGTAGACTCTGGATCTCAAGCCAAGTGGCTTTGCTGCACTGCCCTTCCATCTCATCTCCTGGATACACAGAATGTCCAGTCTCCTCTGTATCATCATATCGTTCACTTCCAAGCTACATCCTGTCAGTGAACCTACATTAAGCGTAGCAATTCTCAGTTCATGTTTGGCAAGTTGGTTGGTTTTATGTCCAGCTTTCACTCAACAGAACTATCCCAGGTAACCTAGGCTGGGCAACTAGACACCGCCCAGCCAGTAGCTTATTGACCCAGGGCTGCTGGGCATTATAGTGGGCACACACTGGCCATTAGGGGCACATATACCCCTCCCACCATTAGCACGGGTCCCTGGTGTGGGTCAGAGTAGGCAGAGTCCTCAACACACTTATCACCGGTAACTGCCCATGCCCATTTTTGGCGACATTAGTCAACATGACCAAATCACCTAGAGACTTATTTTACACCATTGAGTGACTAGCCCTGCCACGGCTTGCAGTCTGTGATCCATATTCTATCTTGAAGATACTGCGCACCAGAGCAGATGCCCAAAGTGGTTGGTCTGTACAACTCTTACCCCTATAGGGCACCATGTAGAGTCTGTGCTGCTGCCCACAGCTCCATTCATTGGTGAGTTTGAGATGGAAACACTCAGCATGTTTTTCGGACATGGGGAAAAAACCCACGAAGACACAGGGAGAACATGCAAACTCCAAGCAGGCATTGGTCAGAGGTCAGGATCGAACCTTGTGCATGGGAGGCTAAGACCTTAACCACTAAGCCATCTGGTCTGTCTACATCACTTGGGGAGTTAATAATGGCTCCCAGCTTGCAGTCATGTGCGAACCTGGTCAGCCAGAGTCCCTCCGTGTTGGCCTGGACTTCTGAGAGGTAGATGCCAAACAGGAGAGGACCCAGGACCGATCCCTGCTAGTTTTCTTTCTTAAATTTAACAACAAAAGAGAATACGTGCATCACCTTTTAGATGTACATGGGCAACTTCGTTATCTTTATAGTATGAAAGAATTTAGAAGAACTAACCAATTGTTTTCTATTCCAGTAACAAATTGGAAAAAAAACAGTATCCAAAACTACCCCAGGCAAATGGATAACAGATTGTGTTTCTTATATTTATTCTTTGAGAGATTTAACCTTAGAAAGACATCCAAAAGCTCATTGAACTAGGTCAATGGCGATGCCAGCTACTTTTTGGGCCAGAGCGTCTGCTGATCATATTTGCAGAGCTGCCATTTGGTCCAATGGTCATACATTTTTTGCTCATTACAAGTTGGATCTCATCTGCAGAAACAGGGCTGCATTCAGTTCTATGATTCTCTGGAACATCCTTCCATGAAGGCCACCCAAGGTTATCGTAGCTGGGGACTTTGTCTCATTCGTTGAGGAATGAATGAAAATGACATCAGATATAAGTTATGTACTCACCTTAACTGTGCATCTGTGTTGTCCATTTTTATTTTTAAACTTCCCCAACCCTTCCCCGTCCATGTGTTTGGGAGTGACCTGATAGTTTTTTGTTAGCAACCACAGTTCTTGTTTGAGCCCCTATTCTATTACTGTACTATTTCCCTGCATTATTGTGCTTTCTTTACATGGTTAAACTCTGTCTGACAATGCAGTGGTCAGTGGCATTATGAGTAAAGGAGAATCTCAGGAGTCTAGAGAAGAGAGGCCAAGTAAGATCCAAGGCTCTGATCCGCGACACATTCATTGAGGAAGAATGAAAACGGGCAACGCAGATGATTAGTTATGGTGAGTACATGACTTTTATTTTGCTGCTGAGGTAATGTCTAAAATCCTGGATTCAGCATTACATAAGGAGGCATTTGTGTCTTGCTACCTGGGTTCTCAAACAATATGAATAAAGAGGGTCGTTTATTCAGGGATCTTTCAAGAACTTCAGTTCAGATCGTATAGGCATCCCTCTTGCACTAAAAAGCCAAATAAGCAAAACTAGTCCTTTTCTGGCAAACAAAGTGCAGAACAAAAAGAGATGGCTGGAAGGGAACACCAACAACTAAAAGTTTTTTTTTTCTGATAAAGGAACAAACCAACAGTATAGAATAA
Organism: Protopterus annectens; assembly: GCF_019279795.1. Classification (NCBI taxonomy): domain Eukaryota; kingdom Metazoa; phylum Chordata; order Ceratodontiformes; family Protopteridae; genus Protopterus; species Protopterus annectens. The sequence goes on from NC_056743.1 coordinate 34,877,933, forward strand.
CTATACCCAGCATTCCTTACTCTCTTCCCTCTCCCCCCAGTCAATATCTGTCCCGAAAACGTATAGCACTGGATACAAAAATCTTCTTCCAGGAGGATATCTTCCCATGCTCTGAACCAAACAGAATTTTTTTCTATGGTTCTTCAGTCTTTAAACACTGAGGGAGTCATAGAACCAGTGTCCTAAATCCAAAGGGGCAAAAACGTCTACTCCAGAATGTTTCTTTTACCAAAGTGGCCTGTAGAAGTATCAAGATCTTTCATTTCTAAATATGTTTGTGGAAAGTTCAAAATGTTGACCTTACTGAACCTATTACTCTAATATAATTATTCTACCTACAGTTACTTGGGAAATCTAGACCTAAAAGATGCTTACTACCATATTCTCATACACAGCGTATATAAAAAGTGTACACATCCCTGTTAAAATGCCAGTCTTTTTGTGATATAAAAATGAGACCACAATAAATCATTTCAAAACTTTTCCCACATTTAATATGACCTATAACCTATACAGTTCAATTGAAAAACAAATTTGTTATGGGAATAAATATAAAAAAATGTACAATAAGCTGGTTGGATAAGTGTGCACGCCCATAAACTAATACTTTGTTGAAGCACCTTTTGATTTAATTACAGCATTCACTCTTCTTGAGTACACACCTGCCATCAATTAGAGACTCTGATTATCCCAAAATGAAGTTCAGCTGTCCTAGTAGGATTTTCCTGACATTTACTCAATTGCCTGCTGCAGAAGGTCATATAGATACTTCACTTCAAAACACCTTTTTTTTTAACTTGAGAAGATGGATTTTTATCTGAAAATTTTCCTCAACTTATCAAATCTGTTTGATTTGTTCAGAGAATTTCTCCGGATCCCAGGTTCATGGTTTCTAAGCTTCTCATGATAACCCTACCCAGATTATACATTAGAAAAACTAATGGTTTCCGAAAAACGCATGAAAAACACATGGATGCAGTATTTGCATTTTGTGGAGTGCGAAATTTCAGTCTTGGGCTTTATAAAATGGGAGCTGCATTGGTGGAGACAGATTCAACTGAACCAAGGTTTCCCCTTCTTACACATTAAAGTTTTCATGGGGAGGTTTCCCCTTCTTACACATTAGAGTTTGCACGGGGAGCAGTTTCCTTTGGGGGTAAAAGTGCAAAGCAAGTTGGATATGTCAGACAGAACTGAGCACATCAGTGTAAAGCAAATGTTGGCTGTGACCCATGCCTTGTAGTCTCTCCATCATCTTTGATCCCCTCAACCTTTTCAAGGGATTACGGACAACGCCACAACCATGTGGTACATAAACAGGAAGGAAGAAGGTCATACCCTTGATGCAGGCTGGCACTGATGGCTTAGGAGTTAGTATTTCAGCATTTCTTAACCCTTAAAGCACCTTGTTTTCCATCAGGGCAGAATATGATGGCAGACAGGCTGAGCAGGATCATAGAAGGTTACTAGATTAATGGCTTCAGGGCCCTTACAAGTCTAGCCAAGTTCAACCCGTGTTCCCAAAGGGTGTCTGGTTCAAGCAGACACTAAAATCAGCACCTATCCCTCCTGTCCAAGAGGGACACAGGTGGATCCCCCCCCCCCCCCAGTGGTGGATTTCTGGTTACCTATCCAGTCCAAATTATGCTTACATACGGCCAATGAGGGGCTTTAACATGAATAGGAAGGTTATTCCGGGGCACCCCCTGTGAGACCAATCTCTCTCTCCAGCAAGTTGTGTTCATGTCCTATACCAGGTTAAGGTCCTTTGAGAGAGTAACCCATGTGCCATTTCACTTGTGAATGTGTAACATTTCTATTAAAGCTGGGTCAGGACTGGAACAGACCCTCATGAATAGAAATTAAACAAGGTAGGCCTTTCAGGAATTGATCTAGTTTTGAGGAACAACTCAAGTAGATCTGTTTATCTTCTTTCAAAACGGACAACTAGATACGTTTTGTTCCAGGACTTCTTGCAGGGAAGCCTGAAAAGCCGACACATTTTCATTCACTTGCAAAGAATTTCCTTTATGCATTTCCATGTTATTTGAGGCAATTAAAAAGATACCCCAAAATTGTGGTGTCTCCCTTTTGGTCGAGGCAGCATTGGTTCTTCCTTGTTATGGAATTAGCCAAGGGCAGTTACCACAAGCTTGCTCTCAGACTGGAGAGTGATGGACTCGTAGCATTTTATAGGCAGTTTACATGGTCCTCTGGCTGTACTTTTACAAAGCATTACAAACTGGATTCCTTTTCTGTGTCCATGTTGAGCTTTGTTTAGAGAATTCTCCCAGTACTTCTGAATCCATATCCTTTCTCTTCCCAGTTGGATAGGCTTTGATATTAAGTGGTGAACATCGTAAAGTTGTGCTACCGGGTGTTCAGATTCCTCACTGCTGTAGTAGTTTCACATACCCACCCTCTTCCCCCCTATTCCTGTATATAATTGTGGTTGGGATGTAAAGTAGGGTTATATTTCTCTAGTTTATATGTTTGTTGTTATTGGTTATTTGAGTCAGGATTGTTGGGTTCTTCTCTCGTTGTATGGGGAGGAAAGTCCTGAAGAAATCTGCACTCTGACTGCTGACTTCCCTCCTAGGAATTAGCGAATCAGCAGTCAGAGTGATGACGTGTTGATGAGCCATAGGTTTTGAAGCTGGCTGGCTGTTGTTTCTTAGGCAGGAAAGAACCCATATGGCCTAAGAGCTGTTACAGCAGTGAGGAATTAAAATGTCTACTGTTAGGGGTAAGTGCAGCTTACACAACTGTACTTTATATTTTAACTCTGGCTGCAAAGATTCATCAGCGGTCATTCTCTCCTCAGCTGTGCTGGGTAAGATTGCTGTCTAACACACTTATATTTACACAAAAACCCACTTCTTACCTCAGCTCTTGCTTGGTCCAGTACAAGAAGCTGTAAGTGGTTTGTTAACCATAAATGGGCACGGAATTTGTTGCTGCTAAGTGGGTTGAGGACCTGGCCTGTTCTAACATGCCAGGGACTCATGTTAATTGTTGGGGTCTGCAGTCCCTTATTGGCTGGTTTGTGCTTGCCATTAAGCCTAGCAGTCCTTGGTCATTAAGCTGCTAGTTGCCTGCTGTTCACGTAAGTCTGTGTTATTTCAGATAGCTCTGTTGAGTGAAAGTTGGATAGAAAACAGTCAGACTGCCAAAAATGAACTGACTATTGCTACACTGACGGGCTGCAGCTTACAAGCAGATGACTTGATGGCATGCAAAAGACTGGACATCTCCATACCCAAGAGACAAGGTGGGAGGGCAGCACAGTGAGTGTCTTGTGGCCTGGGGTCTAGGACTCAATATTGAAGGGGAGGACACATTAGAAGTGATTTATGAATTGTAGTCAGAGATTGTGTTATGAAGACAGTGAGGGTTGTTATCAGAATCAGTGACATAATGCTTGCAGTAAGACCCCTGCTTAAAGACTAGTCTTCATGAACTCACAGCACAGCCTTGTGCTTCACAGCAGGTCTGCAGTGCCGAGGAAGGAGGCATCCAGGCAGGCAGTATAAAAAAAAAAAAGTCTCAATCTCTTTTGATAAAGCAGGACAAAATAAGTTGGCCCTGATAATTGGGTACCTAATTTCTCATGGTTTACCTTTGTGTGCATATTGCACAAGGGCAAATGGCAATTGTTAGAAAGGCAGTTTGCAAAGTTTGCAAACGTTGAACGGAAAAAGGATTGAATGTGCAATGAGCCAATGCACATTGACAGTCGCTCATTACATATTCTGCATTGTGGTGCGGATTGCACTACAGTGGTGATCGGGAAATGGTCCCTTTCCCCACTGTAGTGTGATCTTGGAGTTAGAATATTAAAGTAGGGTGTGTGTGGGGTGCAGGGGGGCTTGCCCCCCTGCTTCAAACTTCATTACATTTTCTTTTCGACATTTATGTTTGAAAATCAGAGAATCTGCTTTTCGATTTGCTGATTTTCGAACATTTAAAACTGTCGCTGTTTTCATTTTCGTGGTTATGATTCGCTCATATGAGCAATCGCACCACTGTGATTTGGCTTTGTAAAGGTAAACCAGTTCTCATATCAGAATGCATAGAGAAAGATGTGGAGATTGCCTTGGGATCACATGGTTGGGTCAACAAGAAAAATGAAGACTCTTCTAGGCTTCTATCTGGCAGACAGTTTAATGTTGTACAACACAATGTTCACCAGGAGAGAGATTCAGAAAATCACACAAGAGTGGTCCGTGCGCAACTCTGGTAGACTTCCTCCTAGTAATGAATGGCCACTGCTGGGTCAAATCAAGAGATGGCACATATATCTGCAGTGAAATGGTCTGCCCCAAACATAAACCACTGGTGGCTACAGTCTGGAAGTAGTTGTCAGAGAAGGCTCTATGGCCAGCAGCAGCTAGGCTGAAGATTTGGAAGTTGATTGGTGTTAAAGGGAACAGTTTAAGGAAGTAATTAAGGCTCTAGCACTTCAGGAAGAAGACATATGAGAAGTCAAAAAAGAATGCTAGTGTGACAAAATGCCATATGGGAAGATAGTGTAATAGATTAATGTTCAGTCTAGTTATAGAAATAAATTACATAAGGAAAACTAAGGAAAGCTGATGGTTGATTGTAAAAGAGAGTGCACACAGGATGGATTGGGAGATAAAAATAATAGACCAAGTTTAGAAGGAATGCTGGTTGATTAGCAGATACTAAGAAAGCTGTTTTTATTTTATTTGTTGTTTATTCTTTATTGACTGGGTTAGTCCCACTAAACTAGTAGCCTGTTTTCAGGGAAACCCAAAGTGCTATTTATATACTAGGGGAAATTTAGTCATGACATTAGGGTACTTTCCCTACTCTTTCCAATAGGTGCCATGTGATCTTTTACATAAACCTGATGTACCACCAACTCAAGTAGACAGGACCTATTCAATTTACTTGGTGTGGGAATAGATCCCACAGCTTTCTGCGTCAAAGGGGAGTGCGTTATCTCTTGTGCTACTGACACTGCAGTATGTATCAAAGAACAGGACAGTGTTAGCCTTGCAGCTCCTGGAAAGTGACTTAGCAGATGCAGCAGAGGAACTTTATCAAGCTGTAGGGCAAAGTCAGAAAGATAAGACGGTTTCCAAAGGTCATTCGTAGGGTGTGCTGGCAACAGTCTACTTACCAGGTCAGAGGACAGCAAGGGCATATGTAAGGAGTACTTGTAGTTTAAGACAACCCCACAGAAGGTGGAATGCTACAAGAATCGCATACATTGACAGAGGGAGGAGAATGTACCCTAGAAGTACAAACTACACGTAGGGAAATGTAAGCAAGGAAGATGGTAGGTTCGGATGTACCCTAGAAGTACAGACTACACAAAGGGAAATGTAAGCAAGGGAAATGGTAGGTTCAGATGAAGTCACAGCAGGTACAGTCAAGATCTTTGAAACGTTGAGGGAGAAATGGTTCCCAGGGATGCTCATCACAATATGGAGAGAGGTCCATCCAGAGTGACTTGAAAGTAAGCAGTCTAATGCCACTGTAAAGGCCAAAGGGGATATTGACAACTGTTGGGGTGTACATAAGCATCAAACTGCTGTATCACTTATCACTGCATGACAGTGATGGAGGGGTGACTGATAAAGGAATATACAGAGCAGTAGAAAGATGGTAGGTGAGCAGTTTAGACTGAGATCAGAAGGAAGAACAACTTGCCTGATATTTGCCTTGAGAAAGATTGTGGAGAGGCAGCCGGAGATAAGGAAATGGTACATTTAGATATTCCTGGACTTGGACAGAGTATACATCGGGGTGCTAAGAATGCTGATTTTGGCAATTCTGCAATGTTTCAGAGTGAAGGAAGGATTGATGAAAATAGTGCAGACAATGTACAAGGACCTGTTTGACAAGCAATGAACTCTTGCTCAGACTCCAGTGGAAATGGGTGTACATCTGGGTTTTGCTTTGAACCCAGTCCTGTTTATACTGACGATGGACTTCATCAGTAGACGGGACAGATCAACAAAGTAGCTGTATGGAGATGATATTGCACTACAGACACTGAACCAGAACTTCAGCAAATGCTAGGGAACTAAAATGCAGAACCAAAAGTATATTAGATGAGATTTATTGTAGGCAAGACGGTGATCACAGCAGCAAATGTGTGAAGTCCGAAGAAGCTGACACTTGAGGTAGAAAAGGAAGTGGCAGAAGAGTTTAACAGCTTCTAGTGTCTAGAGGTGTGGTTGATGAGAAGGAAATTCCAAACTGGACATTGGAGCTAGAATCAGAGGTTCAGAAGTAATTTGGCACAAAGTGTTATGGGTAGAAGAAAGCCAAAGAAGGTAAAAAGTGTGGTTTACAAAATGGTGGTGTGAGTAATGTTGCTATTGTATGGTACATAAACCTGTGCATTGAAGGCAGAGGATTTGAGGAAGCTTGAGATGATGTACATGAAGTGCCAGATTTGGGTGACTGGTTGTACACTGTAAGGCGGGTGAAGAAATGAGGACATCAGAACAGAAGCCATAGTCACCCCCGTTGTACAGAGGATCAAGAAGATCATATTATGATAGTTTTGTCACAGTTACAGGAAAACAGAAAACTGATAGGTAAAGATTTTGGGGAGAGAGAAAGAAGAAAAGAGGAGATAGACACTCAGACGAGATGACTGGATTGTATGAGAGAAGACCTGAGAGTGTTGGTCTTGACTACTGAAGGTAGGAGAGGGGGCGACAGTTGACATGATTCCCCAACCCTATATAAAATGAGAAAAGGGGGGAGGGCTGATGATGATCTTGCTGAATTTGCTATGACTCGGCTAAGACAATGGCATGTAATGCATAATAGTTTTAAAAATCACTTAAGTAGTAGCAATAGTAAAACAGATCCTCCTGATTAATAGTCCCTACAAAAACTATAAAGGCACTGATTCATAAGAAAATTAGGCGCAGAACTTGGTTCCAGTATCTGAAACCTTTAGTACAGCTTGAGTTGCAAAAGTCCATATACCCCAGTGAACTACAGGAGTAACATAGTCCAGTAAATGTACAATATCCAGTCTAGCTTACTTAGTGTAGACGTTTCTTTGCAAGTCCGGTGTCACATTTACTAAGCACCAAACAGTTGCATTGGGCTACATGTGAATTTCATCTATCGTATACCCAGTATATTCCCCCTAAAACATAGGCAACAAATGGAGCTAAAATGAAAAATTCAGCGGAACATTATTCCTTCTGTTTAGCTCAGGCTCCATGGTTGTTACTATGTCGAACTTCCTCAACCTCCCCTCAGTTAGGTCTTCCCATCTCTTCTGATGCCATCTTCTTCCACAGGACAGTGCCTGTGGACATTAACTTGGTAAATAGATCTGCCACAACTCACACCACTACAAACTGGCTCTTTGCAAAAGCTCTACCTGTGATCAGCATCAGATTGAGAATGTCACTGTGCAGTAGTCTGTGGTCATCAGATTGGTCTCCTGTCCCTTAAATGGCAGGAGGTGTGCCACAACTCACAGCATTACAAACTGGCCCTTTGCAGCAGCCAACTAAGATTATTAACTCGGATTAACTAATTAAGGTTATTAACTAATTTTACAGGGATTATTGTGCAGTGTAAGCAAGTTTAACATGAGGATCTTTGCTGTATATTAACTTACAATGTGCATAAAAAACGGATCCTGGAAACGATTCTGTTAAACAGTACAGAAGCACAAATACGTAAAATAAAAACTGAATAGAGTCACCACAGCTAAGGGAAAAACTTTAATATAAGAACAAAGTAATCGCTTTCACAGCCTAGCAGCCACTTCTTTAGACTCGAGTAACAGCAGCATTCTTCCCCCTATCTAAAAGCAGTCAGTTTGTCAAACTAAGAACTCCATCTTCTTACAGACACACAGACCAATACAATGCTAACACACTATCAACACATTAAAAATTTTGCAAAGGAAATACAGCAGCTTAAAACCACACATCTCAAAAAATGTTCATATATATATATATATATATATATATATATATATATATATATATATATATATATATAAACATTAATGGAGGAGTGCCCGTGCCCGCAACAATGGCTTAATAGATACCAAGTCATTTATTCCTAGTGTCTTTAATGCATTAAAAAAAGTAGTCCAACATAATTCAGCTAGCTCAGTCTTATTTATAATATCAACCCCTCTAATGTTATCTCTCTCAATTTCTAGCACAGCAAACTTAAAACGGTGATGGGGCCCACTAACTTTGACATGATGTGCTAAAGCACTACTCTCTTTAATGTTCTTGATGTCTCCAACATGTTCACGGATATTGCATAAAAGTTAAAACAAGCATAAAGAATGAGACTTTTACAATGCCCGCAGCCTTCCTCTAAACCAACACTCCACCATAAAATGCTCTCCCTGGAACCGTCTTTACCTCCACTATGGAAAAAAAAAACTTCTAAAACTGAAACCTACCACTGCTGCCTCAAATAACCTACCAGGAGAATTATTTTAAAATGGCAGCCAGTGCTCTGGCATACCCGGTTGCTGTATTAGCTGATCCACTAAAGAAAGTCACATACTTACCCTGTGGAAACAATCCTGCATCTTGTCTTTACACAAGGGTGGCACTTCATAACCTTACCAACTGCAGACCAATTGCCATTCAATCTCCACTCTCAGAAGTGGTTGAGAAATGTATCCATATACAGCTACTTACCTTCAGTTCACATGACAGTCTGCTGTCTCCAGCACAGCATGGCTTCTGCCCTAATCATAGCACTAGTACTGCTTTCCTTAACCTCATTTTATTGGTGTAAATTAAAACCGTAATAAGGGAACCTAGGCTCCACAGTCTTACCTGAGCTTTTAAAGGCGTTTGACACCATTTTACACACACAACCGATGAGAGTTGTCCTCCCTCTTTGTTGATACTCACTCACTCGGTTTGACAAGATGCGTCTCCTGCAGACAAGCTGTTAAATGGCAAAATAACATCTCCTCTTACTTTCCCACAGCATTTGGAGTCCCCAGGGGCTCTATTTTAGGACCCGTGTTATTCAACATATTAGGGAATGACCATCACTCAGAAAGGAAGCATTCAAAAAGCATTCGGGAAGACGATGACTCCACTCTTATTCATGCTGTTAAAAAAATTGATACACTGCAACAACTAACCCAAGATTCCCTTATCTGTTGAAATATGACCATCTGATTCCAGCCTTTAAACCCACAAAAATCTGAGCTCTTCCTGTTCACAGAAAGTCGTTTTATCCTAACCTCCACATACAGCTTAAAAATTAAATTAGTAACTCACACTAAGCTGCTAAGTATGTTAATGACAACTTATAATTTGACTAAAAAGTAAAATAGATAATATAAAAAAGCATTGATTAACAGTCTAACGGATACATTCTTATCTAACAGGCAATGTTAAAAAACACCTTCTTTAAACTTTCTTCCTACAAACTCATTTGTGCAGCTTCTGTTCTTATTAATCTTAAGGCAACTCAGGCCAGTCTTGTTGAGTAGCCCTATAGCGACTTAGCTGAATTTGCTGCTGATGTGACAAACAAACCTCACCACTGTGTAGGACTGAAACATCTCACTGACTACAACTCCTCACTTTCTGATTTTATCTTGGCTACTTACCAGGGCGGCCACGGTGGTGCAGCGGTTAGCATTGCCACCTCACAGCAAGAGGTTTTCCGGTTCGATCCTTGGCTGGGGTGCCTTCTGGGTGGAGTCTGCATGTCCTCCCTGTGGTCACATGGGTTTCCTCCGGGTGCTCCGGTTTCCTCCCACGTCCCAAAGACATGCTTTAGGTGGATTGGATACTCTAAATTGGCCCTAGGTGTGAGTGCGTGCATGTGTGTGCCTTCTGTGGAAGGTTGGGTGCTGGGCTGGCAACCCGACACTGTAAAACTCCACTGCCAATCATGAGCGGACAGGTGATCCGCTGTGGCGACCCCTAACCGGGAAAAGCCGAAAGAAGAAGATGATCTTGGCTACTTACCACATACAGCCTTATTCACAAACCTGAAAAATGCCCTGGCCTAACTCCTGTCCTTCAACAGGTGTAGGCCTCTTGGTGACTATTTCTGTATAGTACCTTGTTCAGAAATCTGAAATTGCCCTAGCCTAACTCGCTTCTTTCAGCACTACTCATCAGTGGGCCTCTTAGCTCAATAGAAAAAAATATTGATAACTCAACACTGCTGGCGATTCTGTCTCTTTCTTCTGCATCTCTAAAATATTGTACTCTATAACCTATGCCCTAAAACAAAAACCTTAAGTGAAACCTTTCCAGTTTCATTTAAAACACCTAATGAACGCATGGCTGTGTTCCTCAACTGTTGGCTAGACAAAAATTCTTATCCAGCCACAGAGCGTCTTCTAAGCTATGTTCTCCCTCACTTAAAGCATGTTTCTGTCATCCTTTCTGTTGGAACCACTTACTTCTCCCCTTTCCTTATCACGTTCTACTCTTCTCCTCATAACTCCCCCTTTATTTTTATTACTGTCTGATATCCCCCTTTAACATCTCCTGCCTCACAACCTTGATCGAGCTCTCTTCTCGACTTTCATATTACTTACCTTCTGTATCTCCCTGTACACAGCACAAACCATACAGTCACCTTACAGCCTCTTTTCATGACATTAATCTTACATCATCTTATTTAACCTTCCCAGACCTTCCTCAACGGATCTACCAGTTGTCTGTTTGGTCCTCCACCACATCTAGTGTGTGTGATCCAACCACTTCTTATGCTGTCACCTACACCTATTTCCCTTGTGTTCCTTCTCAGACTTGGCTTTTTTACTTTGCTCCTGTTGCACAGTGCTGCATAACTGTCACATACCCTTTACTTAAATAATTTTTCGTACACTACAGTTTTTGAAAGCATGCCCTGACAAATGACTTTTTTCTTCCACATTGTTTTTAACCTTTGCTGTACTTTTATTCATGAAATAAAAAAATATATCTATTGGTATGTACTGCTGTCTTTTAGAACACTCTGTTTTAATGTGTGCTCTATTTCCATTCATTCTGTTAAATTGCATAAAGTCCATATACTTTTTCTTATCTGCTTTTTGTCTCTCTTGTACTTGTATTATACTTTCAGATTTTCTACCTGGGCCTCAGCTGAAAAAGGGTAACTTGTTTGCGGATGGACAGTCCGATTTTCTACCTGGTCCTCAGCTGAAAAAGGGATTGCCTAACAGAATGGTTTCTGGTTACAGTTCTGTACATTTGAAGGTTGCAATTATGGTCTTTGCAGTTCCAATATGCAGCCATGACACCACCCCTTACACAATCAGGTTAGGAGCTGGCAGAGGAAAAAAAAGGCAGTGGCTATTTAGAAATTGCAGGGGGTGCTAATACTGAGCATGACCAACGATCGCAGCAGCAGTTTCACTGCACTGTAATACTAAATACTGTACAGAGGTTGGTACACTGCAGGCTCTCTTGCTTTTGAGATTGTGTAAATGTCACTCTTCTTGGACTTGGTATTAGTAAAATCTTCCAAAGCAAACTTCGAGTCCAAACTGGCCACATTTACTGAAGACAATCATAAGGCCATCTGCACATATGTCCGCATTCTCAAGGGAAGCACCCAGATCTGCTCAGAACTGGTGGTCAAGGACACCACATAAACAAATGCTGTAGATATAGCCAACCTGCTGGTAGACAGGTTCAGTGAAAACTTCACTCCTCTGCCCCCCTATCAGTAAAACAGAACATCCCCAGTACCTGCCCCCTTCCCTTATCTCTAGGGAGCAAGTCATCACTGCCCTGTCTAATGCAAAAATACAGCCTCCATGGGACACCGATGACATCCCAGGCTACATCCTACATAAACACGGGCAGGAACTTGCAGTAACATTAGGCACCCTGTTCAACCAAAGCCTGAGTACCAGCTTCGTCCCAGCCGAGTGGAGGACAGCTACTGTCATCCCTTTGCACAAAGGTGGAGCATCCACCGATCCAGGAAATTATAGACCCATCAGCCTAACTAGCCTGATCTGCAAGGCCATGGAGCGGATTATCATAGACCTCATTAACAAGAACATTGGCAACCAGACATTTGATCCTACACAGTTTGGTTTTTTGGGAGGTCATGCCTGTTAAATTTGGTCGACTACTTCTTTGAGACGGTCACCCAGGCCATAGACGAGAGGAAGACTGTGCACACTGCCTACCTTGACCTGGCCGAAACCTTCAATATTATTCCCCACTCAGGTATAATAGATAAACTCTCACAACTAGGCATCAGTCCATTTGTTACCAGATGGGTAGCAAACTGGCTCACTGATAGAACTCACCTAGTCAAAATTTGGGGAAGCCAGCTCAAGTAGTAGACCCGTAACAAGTGGTGTACCCCAGGTATCGGTCTTGGGGCCACTGCTGTTTGGGATATACTTCTCGGAGGTACAGGCTGAATCTAGTGAGCTATGACTGACCAAGTTTATAAATGACTGCAAGCTGGGGTGCTGTCATTAATTCCCCTAGTGATGTGGACATCCTCCAAGAGGGTCTCACGCAAACAAATGACTGGTGCCAGAAACATGACCTCAAACTGACTGCCAAAAAATGCATCATCATCCCTTTTGGGGAGAGTGACGTTCTTACAAATGATCACATTGATAATAAGGTCCTAAGCATGCAATCAGTCATGAGGAACTTGGGCACCCAGGTTGATAGCAAACTGACGTTTGACCACCATATTGCCACCGTTGTGCGGCAAGCTTTCTACATGGCCCACCTCATTACTAAGGTTATCTCATCCAGGGACAAAGTGGTCATAACATCCCTGTATTCTTCCCTTATAAGACCCATTATTGAGTACATTGCCCCTTTCGGCACGTACCTCACAGAGAGTATGCAGCAGCTGGAGAGACCACAGAGGTTCCTCACCCGGAGAATCCAAGGCATCAGACATCTCACTAAACAAGCTAAAAGCCCTGTCCATCTACGCAGTCTCCTACAGACTCCTCGGAGATTACCTCTGTCTGGCATACAAAGCAATATCAGACCCGGCCCTGATGGGACTGTTGTATAGCTGCAAGTCAAGCTCCACTCGAGTAACCCGCTCGCGCAACCTCATCCTGGTCTGTGACATCAGTAGGACTTGATGGTGGGATAGATTTGTGCCCCAGAGACTCTCCCTTTTGTGGAACAGACTCTCTCTCCACGTAAAACAGAGTACCTCTTTAACCCTTTTTAAGCGCAACCTGGATAGCTAGATGGGGAACAAAAAATACACCCCTGGGATTCCATCTGTGTCCCTGCTGGACAGTGACATATGGTGTTGAATTGTTGAAACATCGGCGAAATTCTTGGCTAGGCTTGTAAGGGCCTCAGGGTCAATAGCCTCATAACTTCCTATGATCCTCTGATTCATGCCATCATTTGTTTCCTTCTAGGTCTAGGTTTTTATTTGTTTGTACAACAGCTGTTGCATTCCTGGCTTGTCAGCACCTGATAATCACATCTGTATCTCCTCCTGCTAAGGTTGCATTAAAGGCCTTTTTCTTTAACATAAGTTTCCTTCACCTCCAGTGTCCACCACCAGGTCCTAGGACTACCATCATAACAAGCAACACCTAGTTTTAGCCACAGCTCGAGTCCCCTCAGACTCTGCATTCATGAGCCACTACAGCTACAGGAAAGAAGTGTCTTATAGAGGTGGGAGTTTAAAATCGTACCTCACATAATTGTTAGCTAAGAGGTTCCAGGGCACATGCTTGGGGCTCACTGGTCTGCCAAGGCATCACACTAGCCAGTAGGTTAACTCCCCAACAGTAATTTGACAGGAAATCATGTATACGGATGAGATGATTTTGGGCTGATGACATGACTAAAGACTCTTACACTGACACTTTGTCCAAAGAGGTCTGGTACCAATTACACTTAACTTCTCTGTGTATAGTCATGGTATTTATGGATAATCAGAGATATCTCAGAAGACCTAAAAAAAATTAAAAACTTGGGCTCCAGTCTGATAAGCCGATCTCAACCCTTACCCAGGTACCTAGTTCACTCCCTACATGAGCACTGAAGTTTTGTTTTAAAAGTAATGAATTTTTAGGAGGTACATATTAAACTGCCCACTCATGGTCTCCAAGAATGCAGAATACCGTGAACAGCTGCATAGTCAACACAGAATTTTCTTTTCTTTTGCAATTTGTGGTCATATTGAGGCAGCCGTTTTGGTTACTAGCACAAACTGTAACTTAGTGGTGTATGCCCAGCTTCAGAGTAGGAAATAAACCACTCATGTTTGAGAAGTCTGCTTCCTGTAGTGTACTATGTGACAGCAAGGTCAACTAAGTCTGGCTTATATTTTTTAACCTCTGACAGAGGTGGCTAGTTCTCCATCAGCTTGGTGTAACACTCTTGTGTCCCAAGGGTCAGTTTCCATTGTTGTTGTTGTCCAGGCTGTCTCCGTTATTAGTGTATGCCAAACCAGCAGTGTGTGCTGTACCTCTGGCTGACTTATAAATTGTGTTTCAGAAGCAGAATAATTACATACATATACGCTGTTAACAGAGCATTGGGTCTCTATATCGCTGACAGTGCTCCTGCAGTTTAAAAAAGTTCTTCCCCTTCAAGTGCAGGTCATAGTATGGTATTTCATGCTAGTACTTAAGGGAATCCCAAAGCAGGAGACATATCTGTTCTGTTCTTCCTAGTAAAGTGTTTGCGTAAACATACATATATTTTCAGAGAAAGTAATCTGGAACACAAGACTGCAATAGAGTCACAACCAAGTAATCTTCATTTTAATGTGAAAACTCTTAAGAAGTAAATTTAGCCTTAAGTTCTTTAACATGCATTGTGTGTGTGTGTCCTTTACCAAAAATCCCCTGGAGTTTTTGCACTTGTTTCCATGGATACTAAATTGTTTGCTAGAAGTGTGGCATCTGTTGGGGAGTATTGTGGTTAAAAAGAGAGTGGCATCTCGGGGACAAGTGATCATGCTTTATCTTTATACATTTTAGAACAGTAACTGCTTTATGTGAGTTATGGATGTAAATATTCCAATTGCCAAGTCTGGATGCTGTGAACATTAGATTGCTGGCGTTTAAACTGGGTGTGGGTGTGCTTTAGTAGTAAACAAAAAAAAAAATCCTTGGTATCCCTCAAAGTTTCAGAAAACCCAGTATGCAACCTATACTGGGTCAAAAACAAGCCAAGAAGAAACTTTGCAGGGTGGAGGGTGTGAAGTTCTCTCCTTTAATTATGTTATGCACCTAGTTCACTAATAAAAATCAAACGTTAAATATGTGCTACAAAATAAAATAGAAAATAGTAGGCAGTCCAGAGCAGAGTTGAAAATGGAATATCCTTAATTGAAACACACAAACAAGAAATCCTAGTTGAGTATAATGAAAAGCTTCAAAAACATTCATTAATCAGATTACTAAGTAAAGCACTACATCTACTTACCACCCCTGTGAATATCCACTTCCCTTAAAGGTAAAGCACTCCCTTATACTGTTCTAGCATGTCGAGTGGTAGATTACTGGCGTCCTCTCCAGTTCAGCTGGTCAGTCTGGGTATCTTGAGACAATGTACAATTGTCTCATGTACACAGACAACCCTCTCCTCCTCCCAACAAACACAAATACATGTGAGAGATGCAACTATATAGCCAAACTGGAGGCTGAACTCTCTCAACTCAGGGCTGGCATGACCAGACAGGAGGAGATGGTAACCACACACACAACAATCCCAGTCCCACATAGACCTACCACAACTGCAAACCAAACACATAAAAACACAAAGACATACTCGGAGGCTCTAATAAAAAACTTACCAAAACAACAGAGACTCCCAAAGCAGACATCCAAAAATCCACCACCTCAAAACAAAACACATGCAACACATACTTCAATAAATCAGTGTGTCAACCAATCACAGCCCTTAAGGCCAAACACCATGCCTGATACACTAGTAATAGGTGACTCTATAGTCAGACACACTGATGTCCCGCTGAACAAGGAGAGGGTGACTGTGAGCTGTCTATCGGGAGCTAGGATCCGCCACATAACACACGCACTCAAGTCACTCCAAAGCAAGTACAAATATGACTCCGTCATTGTCCATGCTGGTGTGAATGACCTGAGATGTACCTCCCTGGACTACATGAAAAGAGACATAGAGGAGCTCTCCGATTATATAGCCCAGGCTGGTATGACCCTGACCCTGAGCAGCATCTTGCCCTAACCAAGAATGATACCACAATACAAAGACAAGATGATCAGCTTTAATAATTGGCTCAAGTACTGGTGTCATTCTAAGGGGATCCAATGTCTGTCTGCCTGGGATGACATGTTGGACAAGCCACGCTGCTTCACAAGGGATGGCTTACACCTGTCACCACTGGGCTTCCGGATATTGGCTAAGGCTCTTGCCACCCCATAGTGCCTTTTTAGGCAAGGCTCAAAAGACAAACCCACCTCCTTAGAAAACAAAATGGAAAAAACTAAGGGTAATGCTGCTCAACGCCAGAAGTCTAAATCTCAAGATGCAGGCACTTGATGCACTCCTCAGCATGGAGAACATCGACGTCTGTGCAGTAACTGAAACCTGGTTCAAGGCTCCTGAGAGCACCCCAGCGCTACCAGGCTATACCTCGTATCATGCTTTTCGCCCCAAAACCCGGGCGAACCACAAAGGAGGGAGGGGAGTGTCCATATTCATCAAGGACACCCACACCTCCAGGTTAGTAGCAACACATGAAGCATCAGAGACCATACAGGTGCAACTAACCATAGGCAAAACTGCTATACAACTGGTAGCATGTTACAGACCACCCTCCCAATCTCAAGAACCCCACTCAGCCTTTCTGAAGACATTGGAGGATATGAATGTATCACAAAATACCATCATACTGGGAGACTTCAACTACCCAAACATAGATTGGGTATATTATTCTAGCCCTAATACCCTAGCCCAAAGGTTCCTGGAATTCATAAATTCAAATGCACTGGAACAACTAGTCACCTCTCCCACTAGGGAGATAATATACTAGACCTGATCATCACAAACATGGGGACAAAATGCTCCACACTGGAAGTATACCCCTCACTAGTGAGATCTGACCACAAACTAATCACCCTGGATATACATATCCCACCTCCACCCCCAGCACAAAAGACCACAGTGAAAAACTTCTCAAAAGCAGACTTCACTCTTCTTAAGACTGAGATGGTATCCTTTAAGCTCACTGTGCCAGTGGATACCACATCCCACAATGCAGAATCCTTCACAAATGCTTTCTATGGACATCTCCAAGAATGCATGGATCATGCAATCCCAAATAAATCCAAGTCCCTCTCCACCAAAGGCAAGCGTCCTGTCTGGTGGACCTCAGCCATTAACAAATTGTATAACAAAAGAAGGAAGCTACTGCACGTCAGAGCAAAATCCCATGAAGGGAAGACATCTCTGATCAACATTAGCAGAAAACTACGTTCTCTCATAAAAACATCCAAGGCCAACTTTGAGAGAAAAATCGCTAAGGAAACTAAAGATAACCACAAAGCCTTCTTCAGCTATGTTAGAAACATGGGCGGAAACCCTCAGATATGCTCAGAGTTGGTTCACAACAACAAAAAATACACTGAACCCACAGATATTGCCAACATTCTGGCTGACAGGTTCAGTGCAAATTTCTCCCCTCCCTCACTCCCAAAAGAAGAAATACTTATCCCAGCTGAATGTGATCTCCCTGTCATCTCAGATGTCCAAGTGAGAACCGCCCTAAACAAAGCTAAAAACACAGCATCAATGGGACCTGACGGTATCCCGGGTTGCGTGTTATGTGAACTCCAAGAGGAGCTAAACCCACACATAAAAATGCTATTTAACCTTAGCCTTACTTCGGGATATGTACCTGAACACTGGCATACAGCAACAGTGGTCTCACTCCACAAAGGGGGTGCCTCTACAGACCCTGGAAACTACCGCCCCATAAGCTTAACCAGCCTGGTCTGCAAAGCTATGGAAAGAATCATTATGGAACTCATAAACAGAGACATAGGGGACCTACAGACACTTGACCCCACCCAGTTCGGCTTTGTAAAGGGCAGATCCTGCCTTTTGAACCTGGCTGACTTTTTCGAAACAGTCACTAGAGCCATTGATGAGGGCAAAGCAGTCCATACAGCCTACCTGGACTTGGCTAAAGCCTTCGACACAATACCCCACTCAGGCATCATAGATAAGCTCAACAGCTTAAACGTAAACCCTTATGTCACTAGATGGGTTGCAAACTGGCTAAAGGACAGAACCCATAAAGTTAAAATCGGTGGAGCAATGTCAGACTCAAAGCCAGTCACAAGTGGTGTCCCACAGGGATCTGTCCTGGGACCCCTCTTGTTCAGCATTTATTTCTCAGATGTTAAAGCAAACATGGGAGGGCTGTGGCTGACAAAGTTCGCAGATGACTGCAAACTAGGCGCCATAGTCGATACACCAGCGGACACATACATCCTACAAAAAGGCCTCACAGAAACGGACAACTGGTGCCGGAGTCACGGCCTTAAACTAAATGCCAAAAAATGTATAGTCATCCCCTTTGGGAAAAACAAAGTACCCACAAATGATCACATAGACAGCAACCCACTGAGTACGGAAAAAGTAATCAGAGACCTAGGGACCCAAGTCGACTGCAACCTCTCATTTGACACCCACGTTGCCAAAGTGGTTAGAAAAACATTCTACCTTGCACACCTCATCATGAAGGGATTCACATCCAGATCCAGGGATGTCATTGTACCCCTATACTCCTCCCTCATCAGACCCATGATTGAGTACAATGCCCCATTTGGTATGTACCCAGCATTTGCAACAGCTGGAGAGACCACAAAAGTACCTCACCAAGAGGATCAAGGGTCTCCAACATATGTCTTATTCTGCCAGACTAAAGAAACTTCAGCTCTATTCAGTAGCATACCGCCTGCTCAGAGGTGATCTCTGCCTGACGTACAAGGCCATGTCCAATCAGGATCTGATGGACATGCTCCACCTCAAAAAAATCCAAATCCATCAGGACCACGAGAGCTAAAGACTTAAACCTCGGCACAAGTATGAATAGGACATACTGGAGGGATAGATTCATAACCCAGAGGCTTCCCATGCTTTGGAACAAGATCCCAGTTCGTATTAGGCAAAGCCCCTCACTGACTCTCTTCAAGAGAAATCTTGATGAGTGGATGGGAGATGGTAAGTTTACCTCAGGGGTCACATCTGTGTCACTGCTAGACAGATGAGGGGACCTTCATTGTGTCACTACTAGACAGAGGCACAGTATTCTAAATTTATTCTGTACATTTTTTGTACCATTTCATGGGGTGGCAAAAGCCACATCACTATGGCTAGGCTTACAAATGCCCCAGGGCAGATAGCCTAGTACTATACTATGAAACTATGAAAGGAGTGGTTACAGCGGGTGGTTCTGTTGAGCAATAAAAGCATTAAACTCATTCCCTTAAGTAAGTACCCTTCCCCCTTAACACTAAACTGAGACTGTGCTACCATAGAACTGAAACTAAAAAGCTAGAGACATATTAAAATATGTAATACAAGAACAGCTTACTGAGGTTAACCTACTAATCCAAATTTTATTAAGAAACTAACTCACTAGCAGAATGACTAACAAAAACATCTACCACTAGATATCGATCAGAATAAAAATACATATAAACTAAAACACGTAAAGATCGCTTTCGTACCAAATAAATCATCAGGTTTGTGTGTATAAAAAAGATATAATATGACTGAACACGTGTATAAATCTACAAGTGAATAAATACCCATAGCTATAATTAACAAGGTGGAAATACAGTGGAAAATATTAAAAATAAAAATAAAGCATTAAGGCCCTGGGGATCTATTAGTGTGTGGCATCTAACTAACATTGACAATATGCTCCTAAGATGCGGCTCTGTAGTTTAGGATTTAGGAACATACATGGACAGTAACCTCACGTTCAGCCAACGTGTGTCCACAGCGGTAAGAAAGCTCTTCTGTGTTGTGCAGCTTATAAGCAAAGGGATAGCCTGCAGGTCCAGGGATGTCATTGTTCCTGCTTGCTATGCTCTCATCAGGCCGAGCATTAGCTATAGTGCCAACTTTAGCATGTATCTGGCCAGGCATATGCAACAAACTGAACGCCCACAGAGTTTCCTCACAAATAGAATACAGGGCCATGTTCTACACAGACCACTTCAAAGCTCTATTAACTGCATTCGGTATCCCACAGACTGCTGAGAGGACTGCCCCTTGTACTACTAATGGACGGAGGAGGCACCTAAGTGCTCTTCCTACAATATGGTCCCTATAAACACAAAATGTTATTCCCCAGAAATTATTACTCTGCCACCCAGAACTAGTCATTATCCTATGGGTAGTATATACATATAGGCCATGGAACTAGATATGGGTCATTTTAACTAATGGAATAATTAGCTAGGCTTAAAAAGGCCCCCCCAAGAGCACTTAGCCTGGCATTCACCTGTGAATCTAAAAGTGTTCCTTCTGCAGTCTGCTACTTTCTTTTTTCGTTTCTTACTTGTTACTACATCCGTCCTTTATATTCTGTGATTTCATCATTGTCTCCAAATACAGCCCATATAGCTGTATGACCTGAAAGGTGAGATCCTTCTACCCCACCTGCCACTTCCTTCATGTCATCTGAAACGGTAACATAATCTATCTCTGCTTTAAAAACTTCCCTTTTATATGCTCACTTTCTATTTTTTCTTAGCTTCATTTCCATGTTCACTTTTTATCACCTTTACATCTTGCATTTTTCTTTTTCTTACTTTACAGTTGAAGTCCCCAGTCATTTCTATTGACATATTTACTATCGGTTATATTTTTAGTAGCGCATTTATTTTTCTTTCTGACATGTTTCTATAAGCATATATTACTATTGCCCTCACACAAGTTCCATTTTCCCCAAGGTATATATCATCACCCTTCTGGTATCCCAGTTGTTACATACAGTGTTTCCACACATTCTTTCCACTCCACTAACTATCTTGATTATAGCAAGCTCAGATGCTCATAAGCCTAGTACTTATTATACAGCAGGAACTTCTTATTGTAACATTTGTTAATGTCTGTTATGTACTTCACAGATAAAGATTCTAGTTGTGTACTGATATAGTGTGTTCTTCATCTGTAAATATGTTGTAAGTAATTGCTATGTTAAATTGTTAATCGCTATGTAATCCAATGTAACTTGTCTTTCGGCTTTTCCCGGTTAGGGGTCGCCACAGGGGAACTCCGGTCCGCTAATGATTGGCAATAGATTTTTACGTGCCCAGTTGCTGGCCCTGACGCAAACTTCAATGAAGGTATGCCCATTCACAGATGTCTCCACACAGAAGACGCTCTAGCTTAGAATCGAACAGCACAACGTCTTACTGTGAGGCGATAACGCTACCGCAGCACCACCACCGCAATGTAACTACTGTCTGTTTATTTTAACTGTGGAACTTTTCTCCCTGGGCCTCCGCTGAAAATGGACCTACATTCAGTCGGACATTCCCGGTCAACAAATGTAAATAAATAAATAAAAGTGTATTTATTTTTTTATTAATACCTGTAACCCAGAAACTGTTTCATATCCTACTGACCATATAATCTTTTTTTTTCTTTTACAGCCTCAGTTTTTTTCATTTTTCTTGTGTAACGCATTTTGTATCCAGTAAACAAAACACATCCATCTTTTTTTCCTTCTTGTACTGTTCAACAACCATTAACCCTCTCATTTCATTTCTAATACTCTTCACATTTAGCCCAAAATACCTAAATCTTCTCTTTTGCTTTTTTCATCTTGTCTTATTTTTCTTTTATTCCTTCTCTTTCCCTCCAATAGAGTTAGCTTCTTTCTGCTCTTGTTCTTCCCCTGTTTGAATCATCTTCCTCTTCGCTTACCAACCCATTGTGCTTATTTTCTGTTGGTATACGAGTTATTTCTACCAATATTCCCGTGTTTTTTTTTTACTGAGTCTTATGCCGCTTTCTTCCTGACATATATCAAACATTACATTTTCTTTGTGAATAATGTTTTCTACTTAGTGTTGTCCTCTCTCAAATTATTTTTCATGTAACCTTTCTTTTTCCGTTACTGGACATTCAGATTGAAAATGGCCAGACTCTTTACATTTCCTAGAAAAAGGTTTACAATTCCTACCATTATGGCCTTTCTTCCCCTAATTGTCCACATAATCTTCGACATTCCTGAACCAAATGTTTTTCACCCACACAGTAGAAGCAGGCTTTAGGTTGACCACGATACCGAACAGTTACTATTTTCCTATTCTCTTGTTATATTTGAAATATGCTGTAATTTTCCATCATTCATATTCAGTGTAACCCACACTTCCTATCCCCCAGTATGTTCATCTTTTATTATGTATCATGCACTTTTGTCAGATTTTGTCAGGAATAAAATAACTTTAAGTTCAAATTTCTCCATTTCTGAAGTTTTGAATTGCAGTTGGTTTTCTTTTTAACTGCAAGCCAAAGTTAAGAAAATAGTCTTTCCAAGATGAATTGTTTCTTTTTTGTATTTCATCCATAAACTTTCCTGTTCCTGAAAAAGTTTCAGAAGTTATTTCACAAAGCTTTCTACCCCAAAAGTACCAAATCGCTTGTCTCTCTTAAATGAAGTCTTAATGGCAAGATATTTTCCATAATGTTGTACCTGTCAGTAGTAGCACTGGCTTTACTTATTCCTGCCAAACACTTCTCTCTCTCTTGTACACAGTCTTTTGTTCTTTGACTTGAAACACATTCATATATTTTTTCTGTTTCATTTCTGTCATCAATAACTGAGATATTCTATTTTTAAAACTGATTGCTGCCTAAGCTAAGTATGCCTGTCTGCTTTGAATCTCTGTAACCTACTTCTCTTTACCACACTACCAGCTTCATTATCTGACAGCTGTTGTAACACTGGAGCCATCACAGCAGTACAACTTGTCTCCTCTCTGTTTCTCCTTCCTTCCTTTAAGTTCTGCAACACCTCTGTATACATCCACTGTCCAACTCTATAACTGGGATTTCATCTCTCTGATTCTCTCTGCACAAGTTCTCTAGCAACAATGTTTACACCTTTTCCCATCTTGGAATTCTGGCATCACCTGAAAGAGTAGGGGAAGATCCCCAGTGTTGTGGCCCAATTTCCTCAGTCAACATGAATACCTTCATGGGTCTGTCCCCTGAAAAAAAAAGTCTATAAACCTGGAACAATTAAGTTGGTCAACAAAGTGCAAGTAAAAATACAATGTTTATAAATGAACAAACAGAGGTAACTTAATGATAAGGTTACCTAGTTATGAAGATGCAGAGTTCATGTCTGGGAGAAGACTGAAGGAATTATTTTATACAAAGGGTAGTGCATGCTTGGAATAGACTTCCTACCGAGGTAGGAATAGGGTCGGGGAAAACTGTTCATTTGGATGGGTAGTCTCGGAGGCACATACCTGTCCCTCCAACATGTTCTGCTGACAAAGGTTTAGGTCCTTCATTTGGGTATTTCTAATGCTCTTAGACTTGTAAATGTGTAGCAAGTCCATCAGTATTGCATCAGATGTTGCCGTTTACTGAATGGTGATCTTTGTCTAAATCTGTAGGAAACTGTAGAAAGATAAGGCTTTGAGGTGGTTTGCATATTCCGTGTTGTTTAAGCTTTGTATTCTTTTTGTGAGGGACCTTTGGGAGCATTCCTTTTGCTGCATATACTTGGTCAAGTATATATCGATGGAAACATTGTACTCTGTGACTGGTCTAATGAGAAATGAACACAACAGGACAGTGACCACTTTGGACCTGGATGCTATACCCTTGCATATAAGTTGCACAATACAGAATAATTTCCTTACAGCAATAGTTACGTGATTGTTGTCCAAAGCCTTAGATTTCCATTCTGTGTTACTGCAGTCATGCAGACAGAGCACCTTTTCCTGTAGTTTTGTTTGTATATGGCTTATTGCCCCTTATACCCCTACTCTTAGTTTTAAAATGAAGAGCAGGATTAAAAGAAGCCAAAAAGGGTTTGACTTGTATTTAGTGTGGGTGTAACCAGTGATATGCACCCCAAAGTGCATCCGCTTCATTGTAAAAGCGACACAAAATAAAGTAAGTCGCTGAAATACGTCTTGTAGCTTGTCAGTAGTAAAATGCACACAATGACAGAAGATAAAAGAAACCATTATGATACCATTAGAAATATATATACTAGTTACACAGATAAGCAACTGAAAAAGTACATTTGTAAAAGTGCTTTTTGTGTGATAATGCAGAATACTGGACCTCAGCGGTGTTTTTACATAGCTGTTAGATTATTACAGTGGTAGTGTATGTTGGCAGCAGCCATTGTAACATTCAGACAGTTTTCAAGACAGAATAAATTTTAATTTACGCTGCTCACCCGTGCTCCATTGAGCAAAATCATGTGCAAGCTAAAACATCATCTTAGATATAAATTGGGTAAATGAAAGATGAGAAGTGGAAAAATGCACGAGTTATGGTTTAGGTACAGCAAAATGTACGCTGGAAAATCTCGTATAGCACAAGGGAATCATCTCAAAAGCATTACTTCCTTCTGCACGGTGTCAGACCCAAATCAGAACCGAGGACTGCATGACTGGACTTGTTGAGAAAATACATGCAAGGTAACAAGCTAAACTGTTAGCTTTGCATTCCTTCCTCTCAGCCTGTTTGGCTTGTTGTTTTCCTTCAGCAGCAGGGATAACGCAAATTGCATGTCACCAACCCTGTTTTCTAAAAAAAAGCACTACTTATGGTGCATGTTTATGGAGTCAGAAAGGATTCATGTTAGCCTGGGGCAGTTTTTACACTATGATATAATGGAATGCACAGTGACAAGGACTGCCCACTGTGGTATGTGGGCCAAGACACGATTGTGAGGATGCAGTAAGATTGCTGCCTACTTCTTTTGCCTCTTTTTGTGAATTTTTTTTAGTTTGCAATCTCTCCGACATTGTAAAATAATTTTGGTACTTACGTATTATTGCAACCAAATTTCCGAAGGACCGTAATTTGTACAGTTTTAAAGAAGCCATGTCAGTTAACCTATGAAGGGGTGTATAAACTCCTAATTGCTGTTGTCACACTGTTTTTTACACAGGAATGGAATAATGCAAAAATTCCTCTTCCCCGGTACTGTCCTTTCCTGACTTGTACACCTGACTGCTGGTTTGCAGTCGGCCTTAATGTTACAACTGATGAAAGTCAGGACATTCCAAACAAGGCAAAGAGTTGGGAACATGGCTCGTTGAGAGGAAGTCACCGTCTTATTTTGAACCCTCAGTTTGCAGGTATGTGATCTGTTGTCACAGTTGTCACCCACCCCCTGTTACAGCCCGTTCTCTGACAAGGCACGTTAATTCACTTGACACTTTCAACCACTTACTCAGACATGTAGTTCTCTTGCCAGAGGTTTACAGACATCAGTCCCTGAGTTTTTTTCGGTAATGATATGTACTTGCTGTGTATAACACAACACTTGATAAATGCCTTCCTGGCTTTACAGGACAGAAAACCCCCTTTTTTAACCTGATACCACACATACAAGCCTGACTTCTATACGCAGTTATGATCAGTAATCAAGAATGCAGAACTTGCCCAGCACGGTGCCTCTGTGCAGTTCCCGGAAGACATGGAATGTACCACAGAGGAGTACGGCATTTCACCCTTATTCCTCCTGCTGCCTCATACCCACTGTGGCACAGTACAACTTACTTCCTAACAGACCCCTTTCAATGGTAACGTGCCTGTTTTCGCACAGAGATGACAAGTTGGTAGCCTTCGGAAATCTGGTTGTGATAATACACAAGTACCATAATTTCTAACCTCAACTTATCAAGAAGTGAATCTTCACATGAAAGATGTTCTTAAGGATATAAGAGATAAAAAACTGTTGTCTATCAGGAGGGCTTCTTCCCTCCTCCTTAGGACACTTAAAATTGTTTATAACAGGGGGTACAGGGTCGGTAGCCCCCTTTTTTGATCATGGATAGTCTTCTTTGTTGACATTACATCAGTAATGCCTGACATTAGAGTTTCACATTTTTTTACTTTAAACTTTTTACTGATCACAAAGTGCAGAATTAGATTAACATTTAAAAAACATCCCAGCCACCAAGCTTAATTGACAGCCCCATTGGGATCAGGATGGCTGTCATGTCAACACCATTCACGCCTTTGCAGACTATGATGATGTGTCCTAAAGGTAACAGTTGCCACTTTTTGTAAGTAAGCTACATGATTTGAGCTTCCTATTTATGTGGTGGCTGGTTGTCATATACCAAACTTGGTATAAAAATGTCCTTTTAGTTACAATTTAGCTCCATACATCTTGGCATTAGAGTGCCAGGAATTGTTACATTTTTTGGTGAGCTTCAAATAACCAGGTCACTCACTGTTCTGGATCTGCAATTAAGTAAGGTCAAGTGTTCTCCAGTCTCACTTGCTTTTTGCAGGCAAAGCATTATTATTAAAGGATTACTCATAATAAATTAATGTAAACTTAGAGTTTAATCTTCAATTTTTTTTTATGTGACAAGTGCCATTGATATGTATGTTTTAATGAAATAATGGGAAGTGATATAAAGTGTAGATAATATCCTGGAGGGTCTCTGTACATAAGTAAAATACCAGAAAAAGTGTCAATCTGTAAGCAAGCTAAAAAGCTGTATTTAGTAAATAGCATAATGCATGATGTATTGTTGGTGCAATACTGTATTACAATACAGCAACACATTAAATGTGAAGGTGTAAGTTCTAATTAGACTAATAATTATATTAGATACATTAGATTGAGCATTCTTAGAATTTTGCATGATGTCACTAAGGAGGCGTTTCCATTTTAAAATGCTGCTTTTCAAATTTTTTGATGATGTCACAGTTTCTATGGTTTTCGGAATCAGTCTAAATTTGAACTTCAAATTCTGTCGGTTAGCAACAACTCACTTTTGTTGTTTGTTAGTCTAAATTACAAGAAGGAGCTGTTAAACTTTTGAACTTTCCCTGGAATTACAAATATTTTGAATCTCTACGAGTCACTGTATAACAACTACACTTAAAACAAGGACATTTTCATCTATTTGGATCTTTTTTGAAATCAGAAGGTGGTTTAGAATACAAACCTCACTCATACCGGATTGACAGTATCCAAAACCAGATCTGCGTAGGAGACAACCCAGCAAACATCAGTGGGTTTGAATAACTCCCAAGTTCCTCAGATCTGCAGAGTGTGTGTGTATGTTACTGAGACACCGGGTCAGTGGGAATATTTGTTGTAATGTCATGTTAGACTGTTCTGTCGTTGGAGCAAAATGTACTTACATTGTTGAATAAAACCTTCAGTTTCTGAATAAAACTTCTAGTTAATGGATTATTTACTTTAGAGATATGCAGCAGTGTCTTAATGATTTGTGTGATTTTACAGAAGGCATAGTAATTTAATATGAAAAAACTGTTAATGGCTAATTTGCTTAGAAGGTATGAAATGGTGCCCTGGGCATTTGTGTGACTTAGTGTAGGTACAAATACTACAGTCAGTATTTGTATAGGAGTTATTAAATTTGACCATGAGTAAAGGGATGTGACAGGGGTGCAGGATGGTTATGTCGGAGTTGTTAAATTTGATCACAAATAAAGGGATGTGACAGGTTGCAGGATTATTGTTCTCAGTAAAAAGCTTAGTGAAATAACGTCCTGGACAGATATTTCTGTTAATCACTCTAATGCTTGGATGTATCCAGGATTTAGTGCTGTCACTGCACAATTCTCAAAATCTACTGAATACACTGCAGCAACACATACATACTGTAATAAGTGAAATATATGTTCATTATACCACACACACGCACGCACACACACACACACACACACACACACACACACACACACACACACACACACACACACACACACACTGTAGTAAGTGAAATATATGTTAATTATTGTTTTTCTGTACAGTGATAGTACAAGGCTATAGTTTTCAACTTCACCTAACAACTTTAGCCCAGTCTGGATGTTTTGCACCAGGTGTGTAAATGGCTGTATGGAAGTACTCGTGGGAGGGGGGGGGGTCTCAACATGAGTTGCTTCCAAGCAGACCTGGATGAATCTCTTACATCCAGTGAGCAAGTCTGAGAGGTTAGCATGGAAGGAGGGGTGTATCCAAACGTGATTCTGAGGGGGTGTAGGGTGACAATGCAGTAGTGAATTTGGTGTGCATAGTTAGGTGGTCTGAAATGGTGGGGTTTGGCTGCCCATACCTTTAGACTACTTTTGCAGTTTATTTTCCTTCCTTTTAGAGTACTAATTACTGGGCAGGATATTAAAATCAGTTTGTTTTCTATATGATGTGCTGCATTTTGCAAACAAACGTACTGGAAATGAAGTATAATTTTGCTGGCATTCTAAAAGATTAATTCTTTATGCTTGTTTTAACTTTAATGCAAAATTTCAACAGGATTAGCCTAAAATACAGCAGCTATTAACTAACAGATACCCATACAGATTTGTCTGTGTGTGTATGGTGGGGGCTCCCAATCTTTCTCTCTCAGTTAACACAAAGGACTAAGGCTCTGGCTTGTTAATAAGCTACTTCCTGTGCCAAGGGTACATGGTTTGAATGTTTCTACCTTAATTTGCCTAGTGTGTGACCTCTGGCAAGTCACTTAACCAGACAGTGTTTTAAGGGAACTGGGAATTTGGGCTAGGCTCCTCAGTTGTCTCCTGGACTGCATACCCAATAACTACATATGAACTTATATGGAAAATGAAGGCTGAGTATTAATGTGACAAATGTTACTGTTGTGATATTGTTTATGTGACGTAATGGGAAGTCATACAAAGGGGTTGATAATACCCTGAAATGTCAAAAAGGCTCAAAAATCTGGAAACTAATAAGCTAAATTTACTAAATGGCATATTGTGTTTACGGTACTTATAACATTGTACTAAAACACAACAGCAAATTAAATGTGGAGATATACGTTCAAATTAAAATTAGACAAATATCCATGTTAATCTAATTTATCTAGTATATTTATGTTCCTTTAACGTCTCAGAAAATTGCATGATGTCACTTGGTAAGGTGGAGTTTCCTTGTTTAAACAGTGCTTTCTAGAAATGTTGATACTGTCTCAGTTTCTATGGTTACAGAACCAATCTAAGTTTGAATTTTAGATTCGGTCTTTTAGCAGCAA
This sequence comes from Protopterus annectens, assembly GCF_019279795.1. Taxonomy (NCBI): domain Eukaryota; kingdom Metazoa; phylum Chordata; order Ceratodontiformes; family Protopteridae; genus Protopterus; species Protopterus annectens. The sequence continues at coordinate 34,907,163 of NC_056743.1, forward strand.
GTAGTTTTTGTTAGTACTTTGTCTAACTGAAAGGAGCTAAGCTTGCGAGCTTTACGTGGCATTAACAAAAAATACCAAATCTCTACAAGCCAGTTCTCTCCAGCTGCACCTTAAGGAAGTTCTTATCTATTTTGGATTTTAAGTCAGAAGACTGTGTAGAATACAAGCCTCACTTGCATCAGATTGACAGTAACCAAAACCAGATCAGTGTTGGGCGATAAGCCAACACACTTAAGTGGATTTGAATTATATTACCAGTTCCAGGTTCCTTAGATCTGCAGTTTGCTTTACTGTGACTCCGTGTCAGTGGGAATATTATTTGTTGTAATGTTAAGTGACATTAGACAACGTTCTGTTTCTTATAGCAGATGTACTAAAATATCAGAATAAAATCTTCAGTTTCTGAATAAAATGTGCAGTTAATGGGTTATTTACTTTTAAACCTATGCAGTAGTGTCTTGGTGATTTGTGATTTACATAAAGCATAGTCATTTAATAAGGAAAAAAAAATGTCAATAAATAGTCACTTTGAAAGGTATAAAATGTGCCCTGGTGAGTTGTGCGATTTACAGAAATTGTATTTTTTTCCTTGCTGATACATAAAGGAAGAACAATGCAAATCCTACAGGTAGTATTTGTATGAAAGGAGTTAAATCTGGGGGATGTGAGGCTGCTGGATGGGTGTTCTGAGGAAGAAGCTTAGTGAAATACAGCTGTGAAGAGAGAAATTTGTTAGTTACTATGTTTCATGTGTGATAGACATTGAATTGATTACTTGTCACTTCAGTTCTGAGAACTTAGTACACTGCACTAAACACGTAATTAATGAAACATGTTTATTCTTTCTGTGGAGTCTACAAAATTACATCAGTATTAGAAAAACAGATATATTACTGGGTTATGACTTTCAGCTTCATCTGTGTGACAACCTTAGCCATGTTGAAAGATGTCATGATATCTCCTAATGTTCAAAGGCTGCTGTCATCTTAGAGTAAAAGATGTCCTGTGAACACTGGACAGCGCCCAAGCACAATCCAGAATACTGAGTGATGTGGTTATGCAAAGCCTAGTGTTCTCCATTATCCCCTGAAACTGTTACTGCCACTAAATCCATCCATCCACACCCCCTTTTTCACATTTTTACACACGTGGCCGCAGTATCACTTCAACAGTGACAATCATGCAGAGCCAAAGTTTACACCACCAAGTGGCTAGCCCTGCTGCAGTAGTTCGTACACACCAAACACACCCACAAACACATACACCTGTGGCCAATTTAGTGTCAAGTCCACCTACTGCATAACTTTGGAATGTGGAAGGAAAATGGAGCTTCCACGCAAACACAGGAAAAACAAACAGACTCCGCCAGAAGGCATCCCAGCTGAGAATCGAACCAGGGAACCTGTTGCTGTGAGGTGAAAACACTGTCCACTTCTAGGGTGGCACAGTTACTGCCACTAACTATGATAAAAGTAAAACGCTTTTCATTATTGCTGAGCATATCTCTTGGCTGTCCAAGACAATACCAAAAGTCAGAAAACAAACACAAACTGAAGCTCCTAAAACATAAAAGGCAAAAGACTGTCTGGAACACAAATCCACATTTATTTTAAATATTTAAACACACCAGTAAGCACTTTTGTCGTCCAATCACGACTTTATCAGAGTAAAAAACCCCTACAAAGCCAAACTTAAATAGTTATGGATTAAACAATTGTATTATGATTAAGTCGTGATTGGACAACAAAATCGCTTAATGGTGTGTTTTAATATTTAAAATAAATGTGGATTTGTGTTCTGGACAGGCTGTCGCCTTTTATGTTTTTGAAGCTTTATTTTGTCCAAGACGTTAATTAGAAAACTTCTTAACACTGAATGCATAACATGGCGTTGAAATGTGTAACAGTAAGGAGCATGGATTTTTTTAAGACTCAGAATAAGGGAGCATTCTTCCTAATGTGGTGACTTGAGAGGTATGATTAACAATGATAGGTTTTCTACCCATTATTTTTAACTTTGCCCCTGTTTATTGAGCACAGAGTTTGAGGGCTGTGGGTGAGATGATATGCAGCAGCTCCTACATGTTAAGCAACTGACGTAACATGCTGAGAGCTACTCTAAAACACTGGTGCAGTCCAGCGTTCATAGGTTGGTACTAGGCTATTGGCCCTAGTGCCTATAAAAGCCGAGCCATAACAATTCCCTGGATATTTGTTCCCACAATATTTACTTCCCTGGACCCCTGTCTAGCAGTGCGACTGACATGACTCCCGGGGTGAATTTCCTATCTCCCATCCAATCGTCAGGGTTCCTTTTGAAGAAAGCCAAGGAGGCACTTTGCTTGACATGTATGGGCAGTTTATTCCAGAGTATGGGGAGTCTCTGGGTCAGGAACCCATCCCTCCACCATGTTTTGTTCATTGTGATGACAAGGTTTAGATCCCTGGAGCGTGTGGCTCTGAGGGATTGGGATTTCTTTAAGTGGAGCATGTCCAATACCTCAGGGTTTGACATGGCCTTTTATGTTAAGCAGAGATCCCCTCTGAGTAGACGATATGCCACAGAGTATAGCTGGAGTTCTCCATTATCACGTCCTGTGCCTCCTGAACTGAAGGGTTAGTTAGAAGGACATGGTATCCTTCTGTTTAGGTCACTGTGAATAATGTTTATTACAAGAATCAGAACTGCTTTGCAGTCCTCATTCCCTTTACACAAGTTCCTAGACCAGGTTTTGAACTGACTGTACAAAAAAAATGTTAAACCTTCCCATTCACAGCACATAGGGAAGGGGAGTCACCTTGAGATATTTCCAAGTAGATCTGCTCCTAGATCCAGTGAGAAACTCAAGAGTTTAGTATGGATGGAGGGAAGTGTCTTAACAGTATGCGTTCCTGGGGTGACACTGCAGTAGTGAAGCTGACACATATTACATTAGGGAGACTGAAACTGGTGCTCTATGGTTGCCTGTCATCTTTCTCAGGTCACACCAGGATGTGCAGTAACAATCACCTTCTGTGGTGTATGGGGTGAACTTGCAGAGACGTAGGAAGGTTGACACTCAAAGAATAGTTTATTCAGAGTTTGTTTTTTTTTCTTTTTTTGGAACAGATATAAAAATATCAAATGTCCGTGGTTGAGGCTCATTTTTGCCCTGCCTCTCATAAGATTTGACTTTTTTGGGAGATTTCTGGTTAGTAATGTGCCAGTTGTACACAACGTATTGTGCAGGAAGTGCAGTTTCTTGTGAAACCGGATGACATAAGAACACAGACAGTGTAATGTCCATCAGGGATATTCCTCTCTGCATCGACATCATAGGACTTCAAGGCACTGAAAATTGTTTACAGGAAGAGAGGCTGCAGCCTTGCTAGATGGGATAGTAGTTTCCCAGTGACAGTGAGTCAGTAATGGCAGGCGTTATAGTTTCAAACTTTTTGCTGTTCACAAAGTGTGCATTAAAGGAAAAAAAAAAAAATACTGTGGTATTACCTCACCAGGAGAACGTGAATGCTATTTACTAAATGTGCCTCATTTAAGCCCTTTCCACATAATTCCCCCTGGGACTCAAAGGTGTAACATTCATATCAGAGCTACCACAATTAACTGACAAACCCATTGGGATGTCAGTCAGTTTAGACGTACCCACAACTGTGAAAACTGGGATGGTGTGTCCTAATGTAAACAAACTGTCATGTTAAGTTGTCAATCTCGCCTTCATTCTTGCTTGATGGGGTTCAGAGCCGATCCCTCGGCTCCGACTCGGCACTTGCTAAGCTCGAGAGTCACTTTTACCAGCTCGAGGCAGCCCCATATCCCATGATGCAAGGCGGTAAGTACCCAGATCTCGTTTGCCGCTTCGCTTATGAGGTCCTCCTTTTACCAGCTCCTGGTAAGTGATTCACTACTTTGTTATTTAAGCCCCTTTTTGCTAAAAACCCTTTAATTTTTAGTTTTAAGTTAATTTTATAGATTTTCTGACAGAAAATCCCTGTCTCTTCTAATTTTTTTTTTAGTCAAACTTTACCCATCCCATCCCCCCCCTGTTAGGGTGTGTGTGTGTGTTTTTCTAGTAATACCTTTTTGGTATTTTATTTAATTTAATTCTTTGACTGGTGTGTGTGTGTGTTTTGTGAAACACCATGTCAAAGGAGAGGGTCTCAGGCTTTAAGAAGTGTGACTCGTGCTGTCAGAAGATGTCTCTGACAGACGGTCACACTTCTTGCCTGTATTGCCTGGGGCCTCTTCACCTGCAGGACTCCTGTGCTATTTGTCATTCCTTCAGCCAGAGAGTCCTGCAGGAAAGACGAAACAAGCTGATACTTAGGGGCCTTAAGTCGGCTCCATCTAAATCAGCCAAATCTTCCAAGGCCCAGGCTTCTGTGTCTAAGCCTGCGGCCTCGGCTCCGACTCGTTCTGAGTCGAGATCGGCTCGGCTGGAGCCGATTCTGGCTTAACAGCCTTCGGCACCGATGGCTATCGGTGCCGATTCTGCATCGACCACTTCGGTGTCGGCTCCGATCGGTTCCAACCACCATGTGGCACAGGCATCGGTGTCGGCTCCGATCGGCTCTGACACCGTTACTTTTGTGGCTGTATCGGCTCCGGCTGGAGCCGATGCATCGAGGCTTCCTGTCGGCTCCGATAAGTCTTCGGCTCCGACAGGATCTATAGTATCGGTTCCGATGGCTCATTCCAGGAAGAGGTCGAGGTCTCCTTCCTTGGAGCCGATACTTTCGGCTCCGGATACACCTCTCCTTTCGGAACGGAGCCATCGGAGCCGATCTTCAAGGTCATCCAGACTTTCAGACCATGACCTAGAGAGAGTGGTCAGCAGATTACTTAAGTCACAGGTACTGGCCCAAATGTTACATAGTCCGTCTCAACAGACGACTGTTGGTCCACACCCCGTTACAATTCCTCCTTCAACTCTACCCCAGAGCTTGGAGTTGGAGTCTTCGGGAATGGTTACTGCTACGGCTGGAGGACAGATACCCCCTTCTGTTCCTTCAGCCTCTACTCTTATCTCCTCTTCGAGACCTTCCTTAGAGGGATTCGGTGGTCGGGCTTCCATGGTCTCCTCCGAGGGGTGAGTGGCATCGGACCCTTGTCCGAACCCGCTCTTCCCTTGGAGCCTCGGCCTTGGTGAGCTCGGCTCCGACATCTGCCTCGGAGACTTCCCTTCGGTGGTCCCTGGAGTTCCTAGTTCTTCGAACGGGTTCTCTCGGACCTGCCTGGGAGGGGAGCATTCGAGGTGATGAAGAGTGTACTGGCCACTGGTATCAGTCAGCAGTCTGTTCCCGTAGCTCCTCCCTCTATAGTGCCTGTTGACATCTCTGCCACTTCTCTTGCTACAGGACCCAGAGATCCTCCGCCTCAGGTTTCCCCATTGGGAATTTCCCCCTCTTCCGAGGATTCTTCTGATGTTTCGGGAGATCCTCCTAGGAAGAGGACTTGTAAGAGGAAACATGTAGACTCCCCCGAGTCTGTCACTTCGGATACTGACTTTGATGAGTCAGAGGGATCCCTAGATCCCCTCTGAGGATGTCTCCTTCTCAGACATCCTAGAACTCCTTAAACAGAGGGAAACTGGCCCACCAACAATCCCTCTGAGGATCAGTCAGTATACCTAGAGACGTTTGGATCTCGGCCCTCCACCTCCTCGGTGTCTCCGCCTTCGACCCCCTTATGCAAGTTATTGCCCGAAGGCGTGGGCAGCTCCTGACTCTGTAGAGCCAGTCCCTAGGAGGCCTTCAAAATTTATCACTGCCCCAGGTGACAAGCAATTCCTCACTAAGGGTGTCCCCGCTGATGCCATGGTGGTGGCTGCTGCCACCAAGAAGGAACTTGCAGATCCTTCCGTACCCGTCCATCCTCCTAATAAGGACTCTAGGACCATGGATAGGTAGTAAGCGGATGTTTTCCTCAGCGCCCTTTGCTATGCTTCCGCTGAATTACCTATGTCACTTCACCAGACTCCAGAGGGATATCCTTAAGGAGCTGGGTGAAGTAGTACAGGATCCTACAGCTGCAGGAGCTCAAGAAAAGATTGCTTCGCAGCTAGGAACCCTTAATTCCATTGCAAACTCCTCCATGCGGCTAATATCATATGCTGCTGATGGAGAGTAGAGCCGCAGGTACAGGTGTGGCTCTTAGGACGCCAAGCCTGGATGCGGCTATGTGACTTTGCAGATCCCTTCAAGGCGTCCTTCACAAATTCTCCCTTTGATGGGTCAGCTTTGTTTGGCCCTCAGGTGAAGGAAACTTTGACCAGGTGCGAGCAGGACGGCAATACTCTTTCTGCTGTAGGAGTCCGTTTTTCCACCCCTTCTAGACCTTATCCCAAAGGACAGAAGGGTGGAAAAATGTGGTTCCGTAAATCCCAAGGAGTCACGCCGGATTCACGTGGTCAGTTTACCCCTAGAGGCAGAGGGGGTAACAACAACAGACGCCGCTCTAGAGGCAGAGGGGTCCAAAACCAGGGAAACAGAGAGCCTCTCTCTGACAAGCCCTTTCAGCATCCCTGAGATGTTGCCCGGCTGTCCCTCCTTGGAGGCAGTCGGGGGAAGATTATCACTGTACCCAGAAGCCTGGCATTCCCTCACTCAAGACAGATGGGTACAGTCGATCATATCCAAGGGTTACATAATTCCTTTCGAGGAAAGTCCTTTCCCCTCAAATTCCCTTCCAGATGTACCACCCGGTCTAACGGAAATTGCAGAGTTAGAAGTCTCAAAACTACTGCAAAAATGTGCCATTCAGCCAGTTACAACAGACCATTCCGAGCCCGGGATCTACTCAAGGTTCTTTTGGTCCCCAAAAGACGGGAGACTGGAGACCAATATTGGATCTCAGCAGACTCAACAAGTCTGTGAGGAAGACAAGATTCCGAATGGTCACTCTTCAGTCAATTCTGCCCTTCTTACAGAAGGACAACTGGATGTGCTCAATAGATCTTCAGGATGCGTACTATCACATCAAAATTCACAGACGCTCCAGAAGATTTCTCCGCTTTCGGCTGGGGTCCAGTCATTTCCAGTTCAGAGCCCTGCCCTTTGGTCTCACTACAGCCCCCAGAGTGTTCACCAAATGCATGGCAGTGGTCACGGCTCACCTGAGACGTCAAGGATTCCAGGTGTTTCCGTATCTCGATGACTGGCTCCTGTCAGCCACCACCAGGCATCAGCTTATACAAGCCAGAGATTACACAATAAATCTTTGTTCTCATTTGGGCATCTCGATCAACTTCGAAAAGTCATCCTTATTGCCCTGCCAGTCTATTACCTTCATAGGCGCAAACTTAAACACTGTTCGGATGTCAGCTACCCTTACAGATCAAAGAGTTTCAGACATTCAGAGTCATGTCAGGATCATTCTGGCCAACAAGAAGGTACAGGCCAGAATGGTTCTAAAGGTATTAGGTCTCATGGCTGCGGCCATTACTCTTCTTCCCCTGGCTCGATTCTACATGCGCCTTCTTCAGTGGATGCTGTTCACACAATGGTCATACCAACAACTTCCAATGCGTCACCAGATTCTGGTGACACAGACTTGCAAAGAGCATCTTGCTTGGTGGATCACATCTCCTCAGGTTCACCAAGGCAGGTACTTTGTACCCCCATCCCCGATAGCCACTGTCACCACGGATGCCTCTCTGATCGGGTGGGGGGGGCATTATCAGGGCAGGATGGTTCATGGGACGTGGCAGCCGTTTGAGTACCATCTGCACATAAATGTCCTGGAGATGAGAGCAGTGCTTTTAACGTTGCAAGCCCTCAACGACTTTCTTCCCGTAGGGACAATTGCAGTCCACACAGACAACATGTCTGTAGTTTGGTATATCAACAAACAGGGCGGAACCAAGTCCTACCCCTTGTGTCGAGAAGCGCTCAGACTATGGCAATGGGCGATCTCCTCTCATCGGTTTCTGGTAGCAACGCATATCCCTGGGAAAACCAACATTGTAGCGGACAGATTGAGCAGAGCTATTCTCATGCCTCACGAGTGGTCTGTCAAGCAATCTATAGCGGAAGAGATTTTTCTGGAATGGGGTCGTCCATGTTGCGATCTTTTTGCTACTCCCCAAAACAGCAAATGTCCAGACTTCTTCTGCCTCTTCCCTCTATCAGGCCATCCCCCCAGAGACGCTCTGACCCAGGATTGGCCCCAGGGACTTCTTTATGCCTTCCCTCCATTTCCTCTGATCCCTCAGGTTATCCAGAAAGCTACCGTTTTGAGAGCCAAATTGATTCTCATTGCCCCTTACTGGCCTCGACAAGTTTGGTTCCCGTTCCTCCATCATCACCTTTTGGTGCAGCCGTGGCATCTGGACCCAGTGCCAGATCTATTGATTCACCAATCGGGTCAGCTGCACCGGTCAATCCCTTCTCTCAACCTCACAGCATGGTTGCTCCACTTCCTTCCTTAGCCAGGCTTCCTTTGATCTCTAACCCAGTTAGAGACATCATAGTAGCTTCGCTAAAATCCTCTACCAGGAGGATTTATACAAGCAAATGGAAACGTTTCTCTTATTGGGCTAAGGCCAAAAATATTGATCCTTTTACTGCCCCTGTTCAGGCAGTCCTGGACTTCTTAGCAGAGATTTTTCATGCAGGCTCCTCTTCTTCCACAGTCAGAGTTCAATTGGCTGCTATTTCCAATTTTCATGTCGGGATAGCAGATCATAATATTATGTCCCATAGGCTCTGCAGGGCCTTCTTGAAAGGAATTTTCCTACTAAAGCCTCCAATCAGGAATCCTCCTCCTCAGTGGGATCTAAATTTAGTGCTGACATCCTTGATTCTTCCCCTTCGAGCCAGCTGTTTCTTGTTCCCTGAAATATCTTTCTTGGAAAACTTTATTCCTAGTGGCTATTACATCGGCTAGGAGGGTGTCTGAACTTCATGCTCTTCGGTTCGACCCCTATTTGGTTTTTCACAAAGACAGAGTATCTTTGAGAACTAACCCAACCTTTTGCCTAAGGTCGCTTCAAAGAACAATTTGAATCAATCCATTGATCTCCCTGTATTTTTCCTAACTATTCAGATAGAGCTGAACAAAAGCTACATTATCTTGATGTCCACCGTCAACTTAGATATTATTTGGACAGAACAAAAAATTTAGAAAATCTGATCAACTTTTGTTTCCTATGCGGATAATAAAAAGGCCTTCCTGTTTCTAAAGTGACCTTGTCCAGATGGCTTTCTTCGGTCATCTCTGAAATTTATCTGCTCAGGGGAAAACAGCTGTGCTCAAAACCTAAAGCACATTCAACTAGGAGCTTAGCTACTTCTACAGCTTTTCAAGCTAGACTTCCTTTAGACACTATTTGTGCAGCGGCCACTTGGGCCACTCCTCACACTTTTGTTTCCCATTACAAATTGGACTTGGCCTCCAGGGACAGAGCCAGTTTTGGCTCTACAGTCCTCAAGAGTTTGTTCCATTGAGCCACCCAGGATAGAGGTGCTAGGGCGGTCCCATGAAGCAAGAGTGAAGGCGAGGTGGACAAATTAACATTAAGAAGTTATGTACCTACCATAACGTCCCATGTTAGGTGTCTTCTCGCCTTCTTTCTTGCGACCCTCCCTCCTTCCCCCTGGCCTGGACAGACCTTGTTATAAGAAACTGTTATGCTGAAGACCATTCAGACCTGGTCCTTCTTCCATCTGTAAGTTTTCTTTCTTCCTTTGGGAAGTATTTTATGCTTGGTGCTATTGCCCTTTGTCATCAAACGAGATCTGGGTACTTACCGCCTTGCATCATGGGATATGGGGCTGCCTCGAGCTGGTAAAAGTGACTCTCGAGCTTAGCAAGTGCCGAGTCGGAGCCGAGGGATCGGCTCCGAACCCCATCAAGCAAGAAAGAAGGCGAGAGAAGACAACTAACATGGAACGTTATGGTAGGTACATAACTTCTTATTTCTCTACTTCTGTGGTTTACTTTGACTTCATTTTAGATTACTATTGAAAGCATTTCATGTCCTGTATGATGTGCTGTGTTCTGTAAACAGTGTCCTTGGGACATGTTCAGTTTTTGATACTTCATCTTTGATGTGAAATTTCACAGGGTGGGATTAGATCTCCTAGCTTTAAAGTGGCTCTGAAAACTCATTTTCTAAATAATCCATCCTGCACCTGCCTCAGAAGCAAACCACCTTTAACAGCACAATAAAATACTCCTAACTTAAAGTACTGTTTCAAAGCCAATGCGTTTCTTCTGTATAATAAGGCAAAATCCTGTTCATTGAATTCTTGAAATCTTTTCTGCATCTTATGAGGAATAATGTAAAATCCTATAAATTGTATTTCTGACATATATTTTCTTCTGCATCTTAACCTGTATACTTTTTAAGACTATTTTTCTTTTGTAATTGCTTTGTAGAGCTTTTCTGCCCGAGCCTCCACTGAAAATGGGTCTCTGACCCAGTGGGCTTTCCCAGTCAACAAATGTTAATAAATAAATAAATTATAGGGCTCACTAACTGTACACTGATAAGGAAATGGACATGTAAAACATTTTCCTTAGTCTTGATGTCTGAACTATGCAGGAGAAAAATCTTGATAAAGTATGCAGTAAATTCAGAGACTAGTATTTTGACTGTGAAATAACTAGCAGGCATGCATGGAATAGCTCTCCTTAAAACACAGTAACACCATCTTCTGGTATCCTCCAGTTCTTGTAGAGACCATGCTTTGGGCCTGTATTTACATCTGTTAGCACTAACATTTTAAGAAGTGCTTTGTGAACCATACATCGTTTTCTAAAGTATTTATATCTGTGGGAGTCTATGTAAGCAAGCTGAGCTGATGCTGTTTGATCCCTTGGTTTTCTCATGTAAATTGAGAGATCATTGCACCAAAGGGTTCTGGGGCTGCCATCCACCCAGTGGGCCATGGCTGGTGGTACTCCTGAGGGAAGTGCCAAGGGAGCATTCCCTCAAGGTTATCTGAACACCTCACGTCACCCCAGTCAGCATGGATATGTAGTGTCTGTACTCAGAGATCCTTCCAGGCTATAAAGTTACTCACGTTGCGACACAGAGTGAACCCAGTTATACTGCAAAGGAACCATATCCATGATCTCGTCTGTCACTGCCTATGGCTTAATGTTAAGTTGTCATTCTCGCCTTCATTCTTGCTGGATGGGTTCGGAGCCGATCCTCAGCTCTGACTCGGCCTATACTATAGCTCGAGAGCTATTTTTACCGGCTCGAGGCAGCCCTATATCCCACAATACCATGCGCTAACTCCCCAGATCTCATTTGCCGCTTCGCTGGGAGGTTGCCTTTTTTACCGGCTCAGGTCAGTAAAGGAATTTTCAACAAAGTTTCTATTTTTTGAGGTAGTTTATTAGGTTATTTTCCCTACATTTGTTCCCTATCGATATTATTACTTAATAGTGTTTGTTTCGTAAGCCCTACCCACCCCTGTAGTTAACTTAAATAATCAGGCCTACAGGCTTTAGTTTTTCTGTTTACTCACCCGTTTGTGTGCGTTGTTGTTTTAGTCAGCCCCCTCATCTCCCCCTTGTGTGTAAGTGAGTGAGTGTGTGTGCTGATTGAGTGACTGTCTTTAGGGCAATGTCCAAAGACGTTAAGGTCTCGGGATTCAAGAAGTGTGCTGTCAGAAAATGTCTCTGACAGATGGTCACACTTCTTGTGTCTATTGCTTGGGGCCTTTACACCTGCAGGACTCTTGTTCCGTTTGTCATGGATTTAGTTCAAGAGTCCTGCAGGAAAGGCATAACAAGCTCATCCTAAGGGGCTTGTTAAAGCCTGATGACTCCCCGTCCAAGTCTGGCTCGGGGAAGTCATCAAAAACTGCCAAACACTCGGCTCCAGCTTCTGAGCCGAGGGCTGGTGTTGTCGAGACGGCTGCGACCTCGGTTCCGGCTGGCTCCGAGGCGAGCAAAGTGGGTTCCGCTTCGAAACCATCATCGGAGCCGACCCCAGCGCGCAAGCGCTCTAGGTCCCCTTCTTTAGAGTCCGTCAGATCGGCTCTGAGGTCCCCCCTCCTATCGGAGCGGAGTCATAGGACTCATTCATCGAGGTCTTCCAGGCTCTCCGACCACAACATCGAGAGGGTGGTCAGTAGACTCATAAAATCTCAGGCGCTGGCCCAAATGCTTCAGAGCCCATCTCACCAGACTGTGGCTCCTTCGATACAGTTATCCATTCCTCCTCCGACTCATCTCTCGAGTTCGGAGCCGGAGTTCGTCGAAACCATGACCTTGCCCACGTCGGAGCCGATACCCCCTCCTTCGGCTCCAGTGTCATCGGCTCCGACCTCTTTATTGGTTCTGTTCGTGGAGAGGTCCGGGCGCCGGGACTCCATTGTCGGCTCCGAGGGGGCGAGTGGCATCGGACCCTTGTCCGACCCTGCTCTTCCTCTCGGAGCTTCGGCTCTGGTTAGTTCGGCCCCGACATCATTCTCGGAGCCTTCTCTTTCGGTTCCGGGGGCGGTTCATGCCTCTTCGGAGCCGGGGCTACCTTTGGTGTCTGATAGGGGAGCCTTCGAGGTGATGAGGAGTGTGCTGGACCCAGTGTCCACTCCAAGGTTAAGTTCTGCGGCTCCTCCCTCTGTAGTGCCTGTTACGGTCTCTGGCCACCCTCCTATACCCGACAGCAGAGATCCAAAGCGTAAGGTACCCACTTTGGGTGTCTCCTCCTCTTCCGAGGGTTCCCCTGAAGTTTCAGGGGAACCCCCTAGGAAAAGAAAGTGCAAGAGGAAGCACATAGACTCCCCCGAGTCTGTCACGTCGGACACCGACTTGGATGAGTCGGGGGGGTTCCCCCAGATCCCCCTCTGAGGATGTCTCCTTTTCAGACATCCTGGAGATCCTAAGACAGAGGGGAAATTGGTCCACTCTCAAACCTTCCGAGGACGAGTCAGTTTACCTTGACGCCTTTGTATCTCGCCCTTCCACCTCCTAGGTGTCTCCCCTTTTCGACCCACTAATGGAGGTAGTGGCTAGAAAGGCTTGGGCAGCTCCTGATTCAATGGAACCTACCCCTAGGAGGCCTTCTAAATTTATTTCTGCACCAGATGACAAATCCTTTCTCACCAAAGGTGTTTCAGTTGATGCTATGGTGGTAGCAACAGCCACTAAGAAGGAATTAGCTGATCCTTCTGTATCTGTTCATCCTCCTAACAAAGAGTCCAGGACCATGGACAGGTATGGCAAGCGGACCTTTGCTTCAGCGACATTTTCTATGCGATCGCTGAACTATTTGTCATTTCACCCACCTTCAGAGAGACTTGCTCACAGAGCTGGGTGAAACGGTACAGGATCCTTCTGCTGCAGGGTTTAATGACAAAATAAACTCTCAGCTGGCTACCCTGAACTCCATTGTTAACTCCTCCATGTGGCTAATCTCTTATGCAGCCGATGGAGCGAGTAGGGCCGCTGGCACAGGCGTTGCGTTGAGACGTCACTCTTGGATGCGACTCTGTAACTTTGCCGACCCCTTCAAGGCATCCTTCACCAACACCCCCTTTGACGGCTCGGAATTGTTCGGGCCTCAGGTGAAGAATACCCTCACCAGATGCGAGCAAGATGGTAAGACTCTCTCTGCCGTGGGAGTCCGTTTTTCCACACCTTCTAGACCTTATCCTAAAGGACAGAGGGGTGGAAAGATGTGGTTCCGCAAACCACAGGGAGTCGCGCCTACCGCACGTGGTGAATTTCCCCCTAGAGGCAGAGGGGGGAATAATAACAGACGCCGCCCCAGGGGCAGAGGGGGTCACAGAACCAGGGTTCCAGGGAATCTTTCCCTGACCAACCCTTTCAGCATCCCTGAGAAGCTGCCCGACTGTCCGCCTTTGGAGGCAGTCGGGGGAAGATTATCTCTGTACCCGGAAGCCTGGCAATCCATCTCCCAAGACACATGGGCACAGAAGATTATATCCGAGGGTTACAAAATTTCTTTCACTTTCCCTCCGGTACAACCGCCAAAACCCCTACCAGATGTACCACCCGCACAAAGGGGTCAGGCTCAGCTAGAAATAAAAAAGCTGTTAAACAAAAGAGTCATCCAGGCAGTCCCAGCAGATCAGCTAGGATCCGGAATCTACTCCAGATTCTTTTTGGTACCAAAAAAGACAGGAGATTGGAGACCCATTTTGGACCTCAGCAGGTTAAACAACTATGTATTAAAGACAAAATTTCGGATGGTAACACTGCAGTCCATTCTACCCTTTTTGGGCAGAGACAACTGGATGTGCTCGTTAGACCTCCAGGATGCGTACTACCACATAAAAATACACAGGCGTTCCAGGAGGTTTCTCCGCTTCCGGCTGGGAGTCGGTCATTTTCAATTCAGGGCCCTGCCCTTTGGTCTCACCACAGCCCCCGGGTGTTCACCAAATGTTTGGCAGTGGTCACAGCTCACCTGAGACAGAAAGGATTCCAGGTGTTTCCATACTTAGACGACTGGCTCATTTCCGCTACCACCAAACAGGATCACATAATGACCAGGGATTATACTATCCAACTTTGCAACAGCCTAGGTATTTCTATACATTTTGCAAAGTCCTCCTTGTTGCCTTGTCAATGTATAAACTTTATAGGTGCCGTATTAAACACCACAGAAATGTCTGCAACATTACCACTTCAGAGAGTGACAGGCATAAGGCGGAATGTTCAGCTTCTGTTTCAGCCCAGCAGAGTCCAAGTCAAGCTAGTATTGAAAGTGTTGGGCCTCATGGCGGCAGCGATTCTTCTACTTCCATTAGCCCGCTTCCACATGAGACTCCTTCAGTGGTTGCTGTTTTCTCAGTGGTCCTTTCAACAGCTGCCAATGACCCACAACATTTTGATAACGCCATCTTGCAAGAAACATCTCTCCTGGTGGATGGTTTCCCCTCAGCTTTTTCAGGGCAGACCCTTTGTTCTCCCCCCTCCAGTTGCCACTGTCACAACGGATGCCTCCCTGATCGGGTGGGGGGGGGCATTATTAGGGCAGGACGGTCCAGGGCACTTGGCAACAGTCAGAATGCCACCTGCGCATAAATGTCCTGGAGATGAGGGCGGTGCTTTTGACGTTGCAGGCCCTTCAGAGCTCTCTTCCCACGGGGACTATAGCAATTCAAACGGACAAATATGTCTGTGGTGTGGTACATAAGCAGGGCGGAACAAGGTCCTACCCCCTCTGTCGAGAAGCACTCAGACTTTGGCAATGGGCGATTTCATCTCAACGGTTTCTGATAGCAACGCACATCCCCGGGAAGTCCAACATCATAGCAGACAGATTGAGCAGAACTATCCTCATGCCTCACGAGTGGTCTCTAAATCAAGCGGTAGTAGATGGAATTTTTCGGAAGTGGGGCCAGCCTTGCTGCGACCTTTTCGCAACTCCACAAAACAGCAAGTGCCTCGACTTCTTCACACTTTTTCCTCTACCAGGCCAGCCCCTCAGAGACGCTCTTGTTCACGTTTGGCCCCGGGGTCTTCAGTATGCCTTTCCTCCCTTTCCATTGATACCGCAACTAATTCAGAACGCAACCGCATTGAGATCCAAAATGATCCTCATTGCCCCGTTTTGGCCTCGACAAGTTTGGTTCCCGTTCCTGCACAAATACCTACTGGAACAGCCTTGGCATCTGGAACCCCTTCCGGATCTGTTGACCCACCTCACGGGCAAGCTGCATCAGTCTCTACATTCCATCAACCTCACAGCTTGGTTGCTCCACTTCCAGCATCATTCTGGCTTCCCATAAGTCCAATACTAGGAAGATTTATGCGAGTAAATGGAAGCGTTTTTCACACTGGGCACAAACTAGATCCTTAGATCCTTTCCATGCACCCATTCATGAGGTTCTAGACTTTCTGGCGGAGCTTTTTCATTCGGGGTCATCATCGGCCACTATCAGAGTACAATTAGCGGCCATTGCTAATTTTCATGTTGGACTCTCAGAAGCAAATATTATGTCCCACAAACTCTGTAAAGCCTTTCTCAAGGGCATCTTGTTGCTCAGACCTCCAGTCAAAGATCCACCCCCACAATGGGATTTGAATTTAGTTCTAACCTCACTAATTCTACCCCCTTTTGAACCGGCAGCTTCTTGCTCGCTCAAACTTCTTTCTTGGAAAACGCTGTTTTTAGTAGCTATAACATCTGCCAGAAGGGTATCGGAACTTCAAGCCTTGCCTGTCCGTCCTCCCTATTTGGTTTTTCGTAAAGATAGGGTAACTCTCAGAACAAACCCTTCCTTCCTACCAAAAGTGTTATCGGAAGCAAATCTAAACCACTCTATTGATTTGCCCGTCTTTTTCCCAGACTATACCAACAGGGCTGAACAAAAATTACATTCATTAGATGTTCATCGCCAATTACGGTATTACCTAGACAGGACAAAACAATTCAGAAAGTCAGACCAGCTCTTCCTCTCTTATGCTGCAGGCAAGAAAGGGCTTCCGGTATCAAAAGTTACTCTTTCCAGATAGCTGACATCTATTATTACCTTGATCTATGAGTTGAGACGCAGGCAACTACCCTCTAGGCCTAAAGCTCATTCAACCAGGGCACTATCAACTTCAATGGCTTTTCAAGCAAGGTTACCACTAGATGCCATTTGTGCAGCAGCTACATGGGCATCCAAACATACCTTTATTGCCCATTACAAGCTTGATCTAGCCTCCAGAAATAGAGCTGATTTTGGTTCCACTGTACTCAGGAGTCTGTTCCATTGAGCCACCCAGGACTAAGATGCTAGGGACGCTGTCCCATCCAGCAAGAATGAAGGCGAGAATGACAACTTAACATTAAGAAGTTAAGTACCTACCATAATGTTCCATGTTAGTTGTCTTCTTCTCGCCTTCTTTCTTGCATCCCTCCCTCCTGCCCCCTAGCCTGGATAGACTCAAGGTTCTGAGTCCTTCCATTTCTGGAGATACAATATGTTGCGTCTTTCCTGGTATCCTTAGTGTTACTAGCAGGTAATCTGTACTCGTAAAAGAGGATTATAATATTATACTATGTCTTAGCTTCCAAACGAGATCTGGGGAGTTAGCGCATGGTATTGTGGGATATAGGGCTGCCTCGAGCAGGTAAAAATAGCTCTCGAGCTATAGTATAGGCCGAGTCGGAGGCGAGGATCGGCTCCGAACCCATCCAGCAAGAAAGAAGGCGAGAAGAAGACAACTAACATGGAACGTTATGGTAAGACATAACTTCTTATTAATAAAAGTGAGGTTTCAGAAATGTTTGAAGAAGAATGCCGTCTCATGCTGTGTGCATTAATGGATGAAGCCCTCGGGTTGTGCATTTGTGGGTGTTGTTGGTTGACTTATCGAGGGGGAGGGGGAATGCAGGGTCTAGTTGTCCAAATTGCTCCATGCAAGCTCCCATTGACTGCATGATGGGGAATGCATTTGGTGGTCTGATTCTGTGGCAGAAGCCTTTGTTGGTAGTTATGTGGAAATATATAAAGATACATCAAGGTAGGGGGTAAAGCATTTCTGCAGTGATAACAGATGTTTAGGTCGGCTACTAGAGTGAGGGATTGGGGACTTCAAACAAATAACTGGTGCCAAAACCATGGACTAAAACTAAATGCTAAAATACATTATTGTATCCTTTGAGAAGTCATATACCCCAGGGAACTATCACGTTGATAGTATGCCCCTAACAGTTAACCCCTTTGTGTGGGGTTTGGGAACTTATGTGGACAGTCACCTAACTTTTAGCCAGCATATATCCATTGTTGTAAAAACGTCCATTAATATTCTAGTGCTTATAAACAAAAGGATTGTGTCTAGATCTATGGATGTCATTGCCATCCTTTACTCAGCTCTCATTACGCCAGTCATTGACTATAATGCCCCATTTGTCAGTTATCTGTAAAGCCACATGGAATAACTGACACACCCACAAAGATATCTTACTAATCTTACTTGGAGCATTTCAAATTCATGTCACTCTACTCAGTATCCAACAGACTACTTTTTTCGGCAATGTCTCAAGGACAAAATTCCCGATGTAAAAACTCCATCTAAAAACAACCTGAAGGTTATGCTGCTAAAAGGTAGGAGTTTTAACGTGAAACTGCACTCATTAGAAGCAGTCCTCAACTTGGAAGACCCAGACATTTGTGCAGTCACGGAGATGTGGTTCAAGGCTGTAGAGCGTACCCCAGCCGTACCAGGTTACACCTCCTTCCAGACATTTAGATCACAAACTAAAGGTTTGAGAACTAAAGGAGGCGGTGCATCAGTACGCGAAGATAAACACGTCCAAACGGATTAACTAGCAGGATTCCCTGGAGACACTTCTGATGCAATTAACTGTTGGTAGGACACCTATTCATGTCATTGCCAGCTACAGGACCCCCTCCATCAATCAGGACACTTATTGTGCCTGTTTGGATCTACTTGAGACTGTCAAGATACATCTGAATACCATTGTTTTGGGTGACTTTAACTACTCATCCATTGAATGGGTAAATTACTCGTACTCAAACTCACTTGCCCAAAGGTTCCTTAGTTTTGTTAACTCCAATGCCCTAGACCAGCTGGTTGACACCTCCACAAGGGGTGCCAATATCCTGGATCTGGTGCTTACCAATATGGGGGACCACAGTAGCACCCCTAATGTGACATCTTCCCTAGTGAGATCTGACGAGAAATAAGTCTCATTCGAAGTAACTGTCACACCTGCTGCCCCCCCCCCCCCCCCCCCAGCAGCAATTACATGAAAAAACTTCTCCAAAGCAGATTCTAACATCTTTACAAGATGGTATAAATACCTTTACTGCAAGTCCCCCCGCAGATGAAACTGGCA
Organism: Protopterus annectens; assembly: GCF_019279795.1. Lineage (NCBI taxonomy): Eukaryota > Metazoa > Chordata > Ceratodontiformes > Protopteridae > Protopterus > Protopterus annectens. The sequence continues at coordinate 34,925,938 of NC_056743.1, forward strand.
ACTATGCCGAGTTCTACACCACTGCTTTATACAAACACCTACATAACTGCATTGACTCAGTCGTACCTGATAGGACCAAAACAAGCTCCTCAAGAAAGAGCAAGTCTGCCTGGTGGACAACTGCCGTTAACAGGCATTACAAATAAGTGGAAGAAATTGCTATTAGAGTAAGAGAGAGCGAGCCCTAAACTGGAAACACTCCCTCCTCAGCTTAAACAAGCGAATAAGACTTGTGACGTTCTCCAAAGCAAACTATGAATCCATATTAGCTTCCACAACTAAAGACAACCATAAGGCATTCATTAGTTACATCCGTAACCTAAAAGGAAAGGCCCATATTTGTGCCAAACTGGTAGTTAATGATACCACTTGTGCTGAGCCTCGGACATAGTTAACATTTTGGCTGACAGGTTCTATGAAAACTTCACTCCCCTGTCCCCACCACACGTACCCCATGACATCCCTACCATCTGTCCCCTACCTTGTATCTGTAAAAAGAGCAGGTCGTAAATGCCCTGTCTGAGGCTAAAAACACAGCATATACGAGACCTGATAACATCCCAGACTACGCCCTACATGCACTCCAACAAGAATTAGCAACACCATTGGGTACTCTCTTCAGTCATAGTCTAAGCACCAACTTTGTCCCAGTTGAGTGGAAAATGGCCGCTGTTATTCCTTTGCACAAAGGTGGTGCTTCCACTGACCCCAACATATAGACCTGATGGCCTTACTAGCCTTATCTAAAAGGCCATTGAGTGAATCATCATGGACCCTATCGACAAAGATATAGATATCTTCAATCACTTGACCTTACTCAGTTTGGATTTGTCAAAGGGCGATCATGCCTGTTAAACCTGGTCGACTTTGAGACCGTAACCAAGGTCTTGGACGAGGGGAAATCTGTGCATACCTAGACTTAGTCAAGGCTTTTGACACTATCCCCCATGCTGGTATCATTGACAAACTCACCCAGCTAGGTATCAACCCATATATCTTTAGATGAGTCACTAACTGGCGCTCTGATAAAACCCATGTAGTTAAAATAGGGGAATCCACCTCCAGCAGCAGACCTGTAACCAGTGGTGTTCCACAGGGATCAGTCCTGGGACCTCTACAGTCTGGAATCTATTTCTCTGAAGTACAAGCAAAAACTAAAGATCTGAAGTAGGAAGACTTCATTCGTCTGCAACCTGTGGGTATCGGATCCGATCTCGGATCCGAGCAGGCAATTCAAAAGCTTAGGCTCCGAGCTCCTAGCTCCTCCCTCTTACCCATAACCCCTTGCCAAGCCCTGACTGACCCCAGATTTCGTTTGCCGCTTTTCAAGAAGCAACGGAATTCTTGAGCTCCTGGCGTGGTTTTGAGATAAGTAGTTTTCTGACAGGAAAATTGTTTAAATTCTCTTTTTTTGTTACAAATATAGTTAGTGTTGTGTGTGGTTAAGGCTTTCCTCCCTCTTTAGTTAATTTTTCTCGGGTTTTTCGTAGTTTGTTTGTGTTTGTGTGTTTTAGGCCTTAGGTGTTATGTCTGAAGCCCCTAAGGCTGTCTTTTTCGAATACCGAGTGTGGCCATAAGCTGTCCCCAGCAGATGGCCACACTCGGTGCGTTAAATGCTTGGGGGTTGAACACCTGTCTTCTGGTTGTACCATTTGTGCAGGGTTCAACCCCTGGGCTTTAAGGGAACGGAGGTCGAAGTTAGTGCTGGCGGGTCTTTTACCCCCAGATACTGCTTCGGCCTCTGCTCCCTCCAGTCAGCAACTTGTTGCTGTGAGTTCTCCCCCTCCGGCTGGGACTCAACCTCCCTTAAAAATGCCGGAGGGGAAGGATTCTAGTAGGGAGAGACAGAGGGAGAGGCACAGGGAGAAGCACCACAAGAGGAGAGCCGAAGCTTCCAGCTCGGCTCCTCCATCTAAGCAGGCTTCCCCTGTGCCTTCTAGCCTTCCTCCTCCTCGGCTCCACTCCCCTCGGTTCTCTCCTGGACCCGAGGAAGAGGAGGCTAGCCCTTCCAGGAGGTCACCGAGACGGTTCTCTAGGTCCGCTTCGGTGGCCTCCTCTAGATCGACTTTTTCGATGAGCGAAGCTGATATGGACCGGATGATGAGGAAATTCATCCAGGCCCAAATGCAAATGGGAGTGCTCCTAGCCCCCCCCCCCAACCGGGAGGGGCTTCGACCCTTTTTCGCCCCGTAGCTCCTTCTCCGACCCATACCACGGGTTCGAGCTTTCGGCGCCGTGCAGATTTGGATCCGGGGTGGGTCGGATCCGATTGGTCGGCGCACCTCGGATCCGTCCCATCCCTTGAGTGCCGGGTACTGGACCCGACCTCTCGGAGCCGAGGGCCGAGCCTCAGATCCGAGGGAGCTGGTGTGTCTTCGCCCGCCCAGGTCGGAGCACACTGGTCTCGGATCCGACGGTTTCGCTCCGACCCGATCCGCACGCCGGATCCGAGTGGGGTCGGCTCTCGGGGCTTAGAGAAGCTGGCTCCCCTCGGCTTTCAACGTTATGGAAAGGGCACTGTCGAGGACATCCGGACCCCAGTCCCTGCCACGGCTCCAACCCGCCCTCCAGTGCATTTGGGCCAGGCCCGCACCAGGCGGTCCCAGGGACAGCCCGCCTCGATGTCCCAAGTGGTTCCCTTGGAACATCCATCTGCTGAAGAGTACTCCTCGGACAGCCCCCCCGATGAAGTACCTCGGAAGCGCATGTGCAAGAGGAGGCACATGGACTCCCCTGAGTCCGTCACTGAAGACACGGACTTGGATGAAGGGGAAGGCTCCCCTAGGTCACCCCCTGAGGACGTCTCATTTGGAGACATCATGGAGATGTTAAGGATCAGGGGGGGGTGGTCTGCCCCCAAGGCTTCTTCAGACGAGTCTTTGTTCTTGGAGGCATTCGAGGCGGGCCCTTCTACCTCTTGGGTGTCCCCTCCTGCTGACCCCCTGGTAGATCTTATATCTATCAGGGCGTGGAAGGATCCGGACACCATTGAGCCTATCCCAAAACGCCCGGACCGCATTCTTTCTCCTCCATCAGACCGCACCCACAGGAGTAAGGGTCCCCCAGTAGATGCCATGATGATGGCTGCAGCCACGAAGAGGGAATTGGCCCAGGAGAGTCCCTCCGTCCATCCTCCGGGCAAGGAGTCCCGCTCGATGGATCGAATTGGGAAGCGAGTGTTTAGTTCAGCGACCTTCTCCTTGAGAGCTGAACTACATGGCGATGTCATTAGGATGCAGCGAGATCTGATTAAAGAGTACGCTGCATCTCCCGGAGTCCATCTCGAGTGAGGATAAGCAGGTTTATTCCACCCGAATGGCCACTCTCAGATCTGTATCCAATACATCTATGCGGCTGCTGTCTCATGCTACTGAGGGAGCCGCTAGAGCCAGCGGAACAGGCCTTGTCATGAGGCGACAGGCCTGGCTCCGCCATTGTGATTTTGCTGAGCCCTTTAAGGCGACCTTCGCGAATGCCCCTTTCGATGGTTCTGCCTTATTTGGCAAGACTGTTCGCGAGACACTTGTCCAGAGCGAAAAGGACGGAAGACGCTGTCTGCCGTCGGAGTCCGCTTCTCAGCTCCCCAGAGGTCCTTCTCTAAGAACCAAAAGGGACAGAAGAAGATGTGGTTCCGGAAGTCGCAGCAGTCCCAACCTGCTCCGGATAACCAGTCCTTCCGTGGCAGAGGAGGACGGGAGGTCGTCGTGCCAGAGGCAGGGGGCTCCTGGCAATTTTGGGTCCAGAGAACCCTTCTCTGAGAGACCCACGCAGCAGCCCTGAAGGGTTGCCCGGCTGTCCGTCTCTGGAGGCAGTCGGGGCGGTTGTCGATGCACCTGACTTCTTGGGAGTCCATAACAACAGACAGTTGGGTGCTTCGACTCATATCCAGAGGATATTCAATACCCCTAATCAAGATCCCCAAATCTCGCAGCCTCCCAGATGTTCCACCCGACCAAGGAGGCGGCAGCTCAAATCGAGCAGCTGCTAGGAAAAAGAGCCATCCAGCGTCCCCCCAGATCAAGCCGGATTAGGGTTTTACTCCAGGTTCTTTTTGGTGCCAAAGAAGACGGGGGACTTAAGACCAAGTTTAGACCTTTCCCTGTTGAACCTGTCAGTAACCAAGCAAAAGTTCCGGATGGTCACCCTGCAATCTATACTCCCCCTTTTGAGGGAGAACGACTGGATGTGTTCCATAGACCTCAAGGATGCGTACTACCACATTCGGATGGACAGACGATCTAGGAGGTTTCTTCGCTTCCGGCTGGGAGCCAGTCACTATCAGTTCAGGGTCCTCCCCTTTGGTCTCACCTCAGCCCCCAGGGTGTTTACCAAGGTGTTAGCGATGGTAGCGGCCCACCTGAGGCTCCAGGGATTACAGGTCTTTCCGTACCTGGACGACTGGCTCCTGACTGCATCATCAAGGCATCTTCTGTGCTCAGCCAGGGATTACTTCCTTCAACTAGCACCAAGGCTGGGCATAACGATCAACTGGGAGAAATCTTTCCTGAATCCAACTCAAATTATAGATTTCATAGGAGGAAGACTAGACACCAGATCAATGCGAGCCTTCCTCACCCCAGACCGTATCGTCAGCCTGAGGTGTCATGTGACAGCAATCCTTCAACCGTCACCAACTGCAGCTTCGGTCCTGAGGGCCCTAGGTTCTATGGCGGCAGCTATCCCGCTTCTAATTCATGCCCGCTTACGCACGCGGGTTCTTCAATGGACCCTTCAAGTTCAGTGGTCTCCTCTTTGTTCGTCTCTAAACGCTCCGATTGCAGTCAGCAGAGCGTGCAGGGACTCCCTTCTGTGGTGGCTTCTTTCTCCGGAGCCCCTAGCAGGAAGACCCTTTTGCGCTGCATTTCCCCGAGCCACAGTGACCACGGACGCTTCTTGCCTCGGGTGGGGGGGGCATTCTGCAGGAAAGATTGTCCAAGGCACGTGGAATCCCACAGAGACATCATTGCATATAAATGTCCTGGAAATGAGGGCGGTGCTCCTAGCGTTGCAAGCACTTCACCACGTTCTTCCTACAGGGACTATTGCGATTAAGACAGACAACATGTCCGTAGTCTGGTATATCAACAAGCAGGGAGGAACCAGGTCTTATCCCCTTTGTCGAGAGGCCATGAGAGTCTGGGAATGGGCAATTTCCACCAAACGCTTTCTGATAGCAACGCACATTCCGGGAAAGTCCAACATCCTTGCGGACAAGCTCAGTCGCACCATCCTTTCTCCACACGAGTGGTCCCTAAACCTTCAAGTAGCGAAGAAGATTTTTGCCGCTTGGGGCAACCCTGTTGCGATCTTTTTGCTTCTCCCTCAAACGCCAAATGCGACAATTTCTTCGCTCTACTTCCCCCACCAGGGGAGTTCCCGAGGGATGCTCTGGTGCATGCTTGGCCTCCCGGTCTCCTTTATGCCTACCCTCCACTTCCTCTGATGCAGAGGTTTCTGCAGAAAGCCAACAGTTTGGGGAGCAGAATGATTCTCATTGCCCCATTCTGGCCTCGACAACCTTGGTTCCCCTTCATATGGTCTCACAAAATCAATCCACCATGGATTCTGGATCCAATTCGGATCTCATCTCTCACCCTCTGGGAATGCCAGTTCCCAATCTGGACCCTGAAGTTGACAGCTTGGCTGCTCCAATTCCAACCTTAATTAGGACTCCCGGTATCTCTTCACCGGTCAAAGCAATTTTGGTGGCTGCCCATAAACCTTCTACCAGACAGGTTTATCGGAGTAAATGGAAGAGGTTCTCTATATGGGCAGGGCAGAGAACGGTGGATCCTTTTCAGCACCTATCTCTGCGGTGCTAGAATTTCTAACAGACCTCTTTCATCAAGGGGCCAGTTCTTCCACGATTAAAGTACAATTGGCGGCTATATCGCATTATCACATTGGACAGGACACAGCTCCCCTTATGACAGCGAAATTATGCAAATCCTTTCTCAAGGGAGTTTTTATTAAGGCCTCCAGTCAAGGAGGTTGTACCGCCTTGGGATTTGTCTTTAGTCCTGCAGGCCCTTACTGCTCCTCCCTTCGAGCCTGCAGCTTCTGCTGATTTAAAATTCCTTTCCTGGAAGACTGTCTTTCTGGTAGCTATCACTTCAGCCAGAAGGGTGTCTGAGCTTCAGGCTCTTTGTGTCAAACCGCCTTACCTTTCTTTCTTCCCTGATAGGGTGTGCCTCAGGACCAATCCATCTTTTCTTCCGAAGGTCTCTTCTGAATCCAATATTAACCAGTCAATCAATTTGCCTGTCTTTTTTCCAAGTATTCAAACAAAGGGGAATACAAATTGCATTCATTGGATGTTCATAGACAATTACGTTTTTATATTAACAGGACAGCTGGCCACAGGAAATCAGATCAGCTGTTCGTCTCCTTTGCTAAATTTGCTCTGGGTAAAGCAGTGTCTAAAGTCACTCTGTCTAAATGGATTGCTAATTGCATATTGCAGGCATATGACACTTCAGGCAGACCTGCTCCTCAGAGGGTTACGGCTCATTCTACTAGGGCAGTTTCTACGCCAGCCTTTAAGTCCCGTGTTTCGTTGGATGATATCTGCGCGGCAGCTACTTGGGCCTCGCCTCATACTTTTATTTCTCATTACAAGGTGGATGTTGTTTCTAGAGGAAGAGCATCCTTTGGCTCAGCGGTGCTCCGGAACATCCTTCCATGATGGCCCAAGATTCAGGTAGCTAGGGACTCTGTCCCACAGGTTGCAGATGAATGAAGTCTTCCTACTTCAGATTTAGAAGTTATGTACTCACCATAACGTTCCATCTGAGTAGGTGACTTCATTCGATGTAACTATCCCTCCATCCCCTGACCTTTATAGAGCGAGTATTTATGCTGTTTTAGTATACTGTGGTCAGTATTTGAGGCAAACTCAATCTGAGGTCAGTCAGGGCTTGGCAAGGGGTTATGGGTAAGAGGGAGGAGCTAGGAGCTCGGAGCCTAAGCTTTTGAATTGCCGGCTCGGATCCGAGATCGGATCCGATACCCACAGGTTGCATCCGAATGAAGTCACCTACTCAGATGGAACGTTATGGTGAGTACATAACTTCTAAGTCTGTGACTGACAATGTTTGCTGATGACCGCAAACTGGGAGCAGTCATAGAATCTCCAAATGATGTGAGCAATCCTACAAGAGGGTACTTACACAAACGATTGGTGCTAAAGTCATGGCCTTAAACACAATGCAAAAAAATGTATTATCATCCCCTTTGGTAAGGGTGATGTTCCTGCTAGCTATTGCATCAATAGCAACACCTGAAGTATGCACTCAGTGGTGAGAGACCTGGGCACACAGGTTTGACAGCAGCCTTACCTTTGACCATCGTGTCTCCACAGTGGTAAGAAGGGCATTTAATTTTGCTCATCTCATAAGTAAGGGCATTGCCTCCAAAAATAAAAAAAAAAGTTATAACCTCCCTGTACTCTGCCCTCATCAGGCCAATAACCAAGTACAATGCCCCTTTTGGTATATACCTTTCCAAGCTCCTGCAGCAATTGGAGAAACCACAAAGGTTCCTTACAAGAAATATTCAAGGTCATCTGCATCTGTCCTATGTGGATCGTCTGAAATCACTGTCAGTTTATTTTGTTTCATACAGACTACTCAGAGGCAATCTCTGACCCTGCTTTATTGGAAATGCTGCATCTCCGTAAGTCAAGAGGTGCATGGGTTACTCACTCTAAAGACCTTAACCTGGTATGTGACATTAATAGAACCTGCTGTATGGACAGATTTGTCTCCTAGAGGTTACCAGACCTTTGGAACAGACTCCCACTTCATGTAAAACAGGGCACATCATTAGCACTCTTCAATAGCAATCTGGACAACTGGATGAGTAACCGTAAATTCACCCTGGGGGTTCACCTGTGCTCTTTTTGGACAGGGACAGTAGGTGCTGATCATGGAAATAAGGGTAGAACTTGGCTAGGCTTGTAAGGGCCCTAGGGCTGTTAGCATAGTAGCTTCCTATGATCCTGCTAAGAGGTGACCTGTGTCTGGCCTACAGGACATCCTCTGAGCGGTATTGATGGATTTACTGCACATCAAGAAGTCAAATGGCATCAAAAATACTCTGCCTGGAGATCTTAACCTGTTTTGCAGCATTAACCGAATAGTTTGGAGGGACAGGTGTATCTCAGAGGATACCGCTGCTCTGGAATAGATCTCCCCATCCAGATAAAACATAGTTCATTCCAGTCCATATTCAAGCACAACTTAGATTTATGGATGGGAAACAGAAAATTTACCACAGGACTAACCCCTGTTCATCTAAAAGACAGAGAACTCCTAAATGCTTTATCCCATGCATGGGTCATCCTAAATTATCTGTGGTATGATCCCAGTTATTCACATGAGGGGTAATATATAAATATTAACCATGGGATGGTTATGCTCAGTCTCTAACCAAATAGGATAGGTTAATTTGAGTAGAACATGGGGAAACTGGTTGGGCTTAAAATGGCATCTAGCATATTATTTTCCTATGAAGCTCCTGAGGGCTGCTTCTGTGAAAGCTGCCAAGGCAGGTATGGCTCATGGCAGAAAGGCAGGATGTTGGGTGGGGGGGGGGGGGGGTGACATTAAAGATGCATACTGTGAGCTTCATCTTATTATTAATCAGTGACTTTAGTATTACGCTGCAGTACTTGTCAGGGCCTGAATTCCCATTGTCTTAATACATGAATGTCTTCCAAGACACTTAACTCTACCTGAGTTAGCGTCACCCCTCACTTGCAGTGCCCCACCCCAGTAAACCAGAACCACTGAGATTTTTTTGACTGATTTATTTTTGATTTTACTATGATTAAGTACAGACATACAACAGAAAATATAAGAACCACTGTCAGTAACAACGTACTTCACTCCGGGATAAGTACGTCCATGGTGACTGTGATCTCAAGAAAAGGATGAGTTAAGTGACATGTTATGTCCAAGTTGGGTTGATGCTTCCACTACTTCAGGTGCATTCATCATGCCCTGGATAGTCATGTGATATAATCCATGGGATTTTCCAGCTGAGACCACTGAACTTGGTGTCCTCTAAAGGACTCTCATTTCAAACCTAAGAAAGGGAAAAAGACAAATTTTTACTGCTGTAAGGCTGAGTAGCTTGAAAACAAACAAAAAAAGATGGCAGATGGATGGCACATGAGATAGATGACAGCAGAATGAAAAGACTGTACTAGTTCTGATGGGAGTCTGACTTTTTTCTGTCATGTCCTGGTGGCAGCTTATGAACACTAAGGCCTGCGATGGCTTCAGCTGAGACTTTGCAGTTTGCACTATGTTTCTTAAGGATTAAGTAAAGCAGGTATTCTCTCAGCTTTATGATTGATTCTTCTGTGGTAGAGACAAAGAAACAGACATCAAGATATGGGGATATTCTCGGGGGAGCTGCAACTGCTGCCATAGATTTTGTGAATCCTGAGGGTCTGTGGTTAGTCTAAAGGGCGGGCTCGGAAGTGATAGTGACTGGCTAGCATCCAAAGTGCAGAAACTTTGTGGATGGCTTGCCAAATTTGAGATTCGGATACATAACCTGGAACTCCAGGGAGCAAATTCAGTCCCTTTCTTTAAGTCACAGATGGTTTGATTGCAGTTTGACCATCTAGAACTTATTTTTCCATAGAAGCATATTTAGAGTGTTTGGGTGGAGAGAAAACTGAGACTCCTAGTCCTTTGGTCTGATTTGATCTCCAGAATTGCCTCTGGTTCCTATGAGTACAACGAAAACGCATTATGTCGAATGCGTTTTCGTCGACACATGTAGAGCGAACAGGCAAAACAGCGAAGCGGCTTTTCAGCAAATTCTTTCTCTGGGAAAGAAGTCGCTTGACCGCTTCGTTGTTTTGCCATGTTCTGAAGTGTAGTGTGGTCCCTTGTCCGGTATAGCTTCCGAATGTGATTGTGCAACAGTTACTGTCCTTAGGGTTAGGGTGTGGGTTAAGGTAAGTACATATGTATGAAAGTGTTTACTGTTTTATATTTTATGTTAAATGTATGGTTGAGTTACATGTGTGTGTGTTTTTTCAGTTTACTTTTGTTTTGGGGGGGGGGTAGAATTAGGGTTAAGTTAAGTGTGTATGTGTTTGGAGCTGTTTATGTAAATGTGCGAGAGTTACTGACCTTAGGGTTAGGGTGCGGATTAAGGTAAGCGCATATGGTTTTAAATGTTTGCTGTTTTTTTTTTTTTCGTTAAATGTATGTTTGGGTTATGTGCATGTGTGTATTTAGTTGTTTACTGTTTTTTTGGGGGGTATAATTAGGGTTGGGTATGTGTGTATGTGTTCGGAAGTGTGTAATGTGTTTTTTTTTTTTTTTTTGCGGTGGTTGGAACAGCGATTTCTTTCCCTAGGAAAGAAATTGCTGTTCTTTGGATTCGACATTTTCAGCTTTTGCTGAAAATGTGTCGATGTAACATAGTTCGCTGTTTTAAGCGTTCAATGTTGCAATATAGACCCAATTGCCTCTCCCTCTTTTTTTTTTTTTTTTTTTGTTTTTGTTTTCTTGGAGGTTGCCTGCTTCTCCTTTGATTGTTGCCTTTTGTAAGGCTGGGGCGATGGCCTGGGATTTTTCAAAAAATGTGTGTGTGATGAACAGCCAAGTCAGTAAGTGAAGAATTTGACTGCATCCAGAACTAGACATTTGGGCATGTCCTCACGGATGCTGTTGCTGCTTCCTGGTGAGGACCACTGAACCCCAAATTTTCTGCATCTCTGCCTAGGGAAGCATCGATTAAAGAAATCTCCACAGCTATGAAATCTCTATCATAATGTTTATATGGTTGGTGTTAGTGTTTTATGTTACATATGTTCTTAGCGTATGTCTCATTTTTTGCAAAAGTGAATTTTGGAGCCTTGAGCTAGATCCTTGTAATCAAGAGCTTCTTTCCTTTGTTCCACCTGGAGCAGTCTTTGTTTCACATTAGATCCAAACACTGAGAGGCCATCAAATGAGGCATTAGCAAAGAGCACTTTAAAGTTCTCTGAAAAAGCATGCAGTTAGAGTCATGGATGCCTTCTCATTCTAATACCTGTCGCAGCTGTTCTCATTGGTCCGTTTGCTTTATTATGCAGTAGCCTCATGGACAGTGAAGTAATGCTTTACGTTGTTACTACCTACAGCTCTACTTATGTGTATTTTGGGTTTTCAGCTTATCCATGTTTTTCAGTTACATGTCACTGAAAAATGTTGCATGTGCCAGGGAATTCGTCATCCTTATGAGAAAAGTAGCTGAAGAAAATCATGCTTCCCCATATGTCCATTGCCTAATAGTCTCTCTCGAGGATGGATTGCTACACTCTTCTGTGAGGGGTACCTTTTTGTTGCTTATAGCCACCGAATTAGAATCCTTGAGAGGATGCTTGTCCCACTCAGGTTTGTCCTTGGTCTGAGGAAGTTCAGTTACTGAAGTGAACGAAAAGCGCTTTACAAGTACTTTCTTCTGTTTGGTTTCATCTACTTGTTGGTTTCTACAACGTGAAAGAAGTTCTACAATTTAAAGAAGCACCTCTTCTGGATTAACTTTTGAAAAGCAACTTGCCTCTTTGAATTTGCTACCATGTGGCTGGTTTGACTGTTTGACTCAATGTGGATGCTTTTTCAGTCAATCCATTGGAACTTTCATGGCAGTGTGCTGACAGTTTGGGTAAGAAATAGACTTTTCTTTTCACCAGCATTTTTGCTGGAAGAGCTTCAAGTATACAAGTACTTTTTTCTGTTTGGTTTCACCTACCTGTTGGTTGTTACAACGTGAAAGAAGTTCTACAACTTAAAGAAGCACCTTTGCTGGACTAACTTCTTAAAAGCAACTTGCCTTTTTGAATTTGCTACCATGTGGCTATTTTGACTGTTTGACTCAATGTGGATGCTTTTTCAGTCACTCCATTGGAACTTTCATGGCAGTGTGCTGACAGTTTACACCTGGAACTGTGCTTCAACTTGGCACTACTCAAGGTAAAGGTACTGAACTATTTAAATACACCAGCTTTTTATATTGTTTGGCTTTTACATGTGTACAGCTGTTTTTAAGAAAAGGTTTTTTCGTGGTCAAGTGTGCTTTGACTTGATGGGTTTATACACAGTGTGTAAACACACCAGCTAGTTTTATATAAGCTTTTTGAAAACACACTTGAAACGTTTGGTATTGGTTCACCTATACTTACCAGTACAATAAGGAAGTACCAAGTTTTTAAGGTGGCTTACTGTGACGTAAAACCTTTTGGGTTACCTTGAGCAAACTTTTTTATAACTAATAAAGACTGTTGTTTCATCCTACCACGGAGCCAGGTGGTTTTTGTTCAGGTTTGTCCTCTGTTAGCTTATGCTTCTTTGCAGGCTTGGTTAGAATTGTCCCTGCCATGTAGGGTTCTTGCAAGGCACTCTCTATTGTTTGATCTGGCATAACATCTGGAGAAGTCTAAAAGGGCTCTTCTAGGATCTCGTCCTGTGTGAAGGGTGTCTACAGCCCACGTTCCTCTCTCTCACCTCAGTTATGTGGATATCCCCAAATTTGGAGTTGTGTGGAGGAGACTGAGGGGGCATCCTACCCTTCATTAAGATGAGTGTCTTGGTTGGAGAGACTGTGGCAGAAGTCAGTCTGCCTTCACCTGCACATACTGGATTCAGATGGGTGCCCTGAAGAGGACTCTTCCCTGGATGGTCAGGCTCCTCTGTGAACTTTAAGTCCTGGTCCTTGGTTGTACATGGATGACAGGGCTAAAGTTCCAAGTAAAGTGGCATGTTACTTCATTGAATATGCCAACCTAGGTGGTTGCCTTGGAACTTGCTTCAGCATTTTAATAACCAAAATCCTCACAATCTATACCTAGACCACCAGTACTTCAATCCTGTGTCATGTTACCAGAAGTTGATGGCAGGTTTGTTACACTTAGAGTTCTAGGCACGGATGTAACTTTTGAGCCATGGATGCTGTCAGCACCAAGGTTTGAACACTGATGTTGACAATATCAAGAACGGCACCAAGAGGATTGCCATCTTCTTAGGGCTGGTGCCATCAGTCACAGTGACCTTACACCTAGATGTCCCTGACATTAATAAGACTGAAACTGAGGTAATCAGAACCAAAGATGTTGTCAGCAATGTAGCCGAAACAGTTGGCAGCAACACAAAGTATGAAAACAACTTTTGGCTGTGACACTGTCAGCAGCGGAATGGGGTGTGGGGTAGGAGCAAAAAGATGTTGAAGGGTGATGGTTCTCTTTTCAGATGACTTGGAAATGGAAGGAGAAGAGAAGACTCTAAGCTCTGTGTGGGCCTTAAGCAAGGCCCCCATCATTTGGTGTTAGTCCATGTGTCAAGTGGGATAGCACAGTGACAAAGTTGACCTGGCAGACATGGTTGAGGATGATCAACTTTTATAAATATCTAGAAAGTTCTAAGGAGAGCTGCTAAGTGCTCTTGTCTGGGAGTAATTGGTACCGACAGAAACTTGGGGATTGGGAATCATTGTTTGAGACACCTGAAGTTCCTCTGGTGGCTGAATTAGCTTTACAAGTTAAACATATTTCCTTTCTACTGTAGGAAATGGCAGATTGTCAGAATCTCTAGGTTTTGTCTCTTCTGCCTTACTTTCCTTTTTTCCCTAATTATTTTCCTCCTTGTTTTCTTTGTGCCTCTGACAAAAGAAATTAATGTTTTGTATGTGGTAAAGAAAGGAGGATTGCTCTTCTGAAATCCTGAAAAGATTCAAGATTCTGAGTCTGAACAGGAAGATGCAGGGACGAATTCAGGATGTTTTTCCTCATATCTCAGATTCGGACTCTGTTTCTGATTGTCCCTGTGGAGATTCTTTTTCTTGAGACTATTGCTAGAATGTGCTAGTGTTTTTAGTGAGAAAATGCTGAAGTTTCTCAGTCATTCAGAGAATACTGTGTAGCTACACAAGGAATTTCCAGAAGGTACACCGATTCCTCATGTTCTGGCAACTTTAGAGGATGTGTGTGTCTGTTACTGCCTGTGTTTTTCCTTTTAGTCAGCCAGCTGATCCTAAAAAGACAGGATGTATAAAATTCCGTAGTTTTTAAAATTTTTATACACTATTCCCAAACCTGACCCAGCAGCTATAGCCTTAGCTGTGAAGTTGTTAAATCTCGCCGTTTATTCTCACTGATTGGTTCGGAGCTGATCGTCTGCTCCGACACGGCCTATAGCAAGCTCAAGGTTTGCCAGTAGCTCGAGACCAAGCCCCTTATCCCACAATGCACTGCTGGAATCACCTCAGATCTAGTTTGCAGCGGCAAGAAAGATCTCTGTGATCCAGCTAGCTCGGACCATTTGTGAAAAAAAATAACACGTCTTTTGTTAAAAATATAGATATTTTTCATATATACAGTTTGTGTGTTAAAATTATAATAATAGAATTAGTAGTTTGTGATATTTAGTGCCCTGTTGGCTTAGTTGTTTTGTGTGGGCCTTTTAGCCCTATTTAGAGTTAATAATCACTATTTTCTTCTTGTAAGGTTTTTTCTCAGTGGGCCTGTTTAGCCCTGTATTTGTAATTTATAGTTTAACTCTGTCATAGATAGTGCCCGGTGTGGGCTTAGTTGCTTTCCTTAATTAGTGTGGGTCTTTATAAAGAAAGGAAGGACTTCACCCTATTAGTTCTCAGTATACTGTTTATTGTATTTGTACTGTTTAGAGTATGTCGGATGACAAGGAAAAGTCCCATCCCATATCGGGATTCAAGAAATGCCCAGATTGTGGGCAGAAAATGTCCGTCACTGATGGACACATTCAATGTGTTTACTGTCTGGGGGTTAAACACTTCCAAGACACATGCAGCATTTGCCATTCCTTTTCTTCGAGTCCTCTTGGAGAGAAGGAGGAAGCTAATTGACAGGCAGGGAATTACTGCAGCATTCCTTTTCTGAGGTGTTGAGTAGCCATGAGGGTGTTAGCACTTCTTCCAAATCCTACAAATCTTCAAAATCTTAGAATTCCAAAGTTGCAAAAAGGCAAGAACTTCAGAGGGTACAGGGTCATCAGTTCTACAGACCTCTGAACTGAGAGTCTGGTCATCAGTTCTACAGACCTCTGAACTGAGAGTCTTGGAGCCGGTATCTGAGGTTCCCTCTTCTCCTCTGCTCCAGTCAGCACCTTCAGTACATTTATCTACGTCTTCAGTCAGCCTTTCGGATTTGGACATGGATCGGCTAGTGCAGAAGCTTTTACAGGCACCAGGACAAATTGTTGTCGGCCCCGACCATTTTGTCTGTGCCGAAGACTATTGAACCGGATATGTCTACTCCTCCTCTAAGCTGTACTGGACCCTCAGAGCCGAAGGAACCCAAACCGATGATTGTCGAACCTTTGGAGCAGACACCCGCACTGGTGTTATTGGCTCCATCTACTCGGACGTCCTTGACGCCGACCGAGGACTCTAGGAGCCGACGCTCTCCCATTGGGTCCGGGGAGGATAGTCGGACTGATTTGTTGGTGCCAACTCTTCCTCTCGGGGCTTCGGCTCGGATGAGCTCGGCTCCTACCTCAGGCTCGGAGCCCATGGTTTCGGTGCAGGAGGATCGGATGGTCCTTTTGGGTCCGTCTGCCCCTTCTCGTTGGAGCCATGGCGCCTTCGATGCTATGAGGAGAGTCCTGTCTCCCAAGACAACGTCAGCATCGGTTCGGCCTTCCCTCTCCCCTCAAGCTCCTGTGTCTGCTTCTTCGTCTACCGGTCACCCTAAGTTTAGAGACCCTGAGCCTCAAGTACCCCCACAGGGCGTCCCCTGCTCTTCTGAGACCTCCCCAGATCCCCCCACTGAGGAGGTGCCCAGGAAGAGACTGTGCAAGAGGAGGCACTTCATCTCCCCACAGGAGTCTTTGACATCTGACACTGACTTGGATGTGTCAGAAGGGTTCTCTCTATCTCCCTCTGAGGATATCTCCTCTGCAGAGATATTCGAGATCCTTAGAGGGGCGATTGGCAGTCCAAGACCCCTACTGAGGACGAGGCCGTGCTCTTGAAGGCTTTTGGGTCTCAACCTTCCAATTCTTGGGTGTCTCCGCCTTATGACGAGCTCATGGAACTGATCTCTCATAAGGCGTGGGAGTCACCGGAGGCCATGGAACCTGTTTCCGGAAGCCAAATAAATTCATTTCTGCCCCAGTGGACAAAACCTTTTTGACCAAAGGAGTGCCTGTTGATGTCATGGTGGTAGCTGCAGCCACCAAAAAGGAAGTGTCTGAAACATCCGCATCTATCCATCCTCCTAACAGAGAGTCTAGGATCATGGATAGATATGGGAAACGCATGTTTAGTTCAACGACTTTTTCTCTGCGATCGCTGAATTATTTCACCCATTTTATGAGACTACAAAGAGATCTCCTGAAAGAGCTAGGAGATGGTCTCCGGGGTACGGTAGCTGCAGGGGTTGCCGATAAAGTCAACACACAGCTCACTACCCTAAACTCAGTTGTGAACTCGTCCATGCGTCTCATATCTTATGCAGCTTGATGGTTCGAGTAGAGCTGCTAGTTTGGGTATTGCTGTGCAAAGACAAGCCTGGATGCGTCTGTGTTCCTTTGCGGAGCCCTTTAAGTCTTCTTTTATCAATACCCCATTTGATGGCTCATCACTGTTTGGGCCTAAAGTAAAGGAAACTTTAACTAGGTGTGAGCAGGAAGGCAAGACCCTATCTGCCGTTGGAGTCTGTTTTTCTACCCCTACTCGGCCCTTCCCCAAGGGCACTAGAGGAGGGAAAATGTGGTTCCAAAATGCACAGGGAGCCTTTCAGGACACACGTGGAGAAACTCCCTCTAGAGGCAGAGGGAGGAAGTTATAACGGAAGCTGCTGCCCCCGCGGCAGGGGGGTCCGCAGCAACAGGGTGACGGGCCAGTTCTGTGGTCGACCCTACCAGCACCCCTGAAAGGGGGCCCAACTGTTCGGCTCTGGAGACAGTCGGGGGTCGCTTGTCTTTGTACCCAGAAGCCTGGCTAAACATAACATCAGATACATGGGTACAAAGCATCATTTTCAGAGGATATTTCATACCGTTCTGTTCCCCTCCCATTCCTGTAAACAAGATCCCAGATGTTCCACCCAGTCTCAGGGAACAAGCAATAGTAGAGGTCCACAAATTGCTAGAAAAAGAGTCATCCAACCAATCCCAGCAGTCCAAGTAGGATTCAGAACTTATTCAAGATTCTTTTTGGTACCAAAGAAAACAGGGGACTGGAGATCTATTTTGGACCTCAGCAGACTCAACCAGTTCATAAAGAAAGAGAAGTTCCGAGTGGTCACGCTTCAGTCCATTCTTCCCTTCCTAGAGAAAGGCGATTGGATGTGCTCCATAGATCTCAAGGACACGTACTATCACATAAAGATGAACAGACGCTCCAGAGATCACCTGCATTTCCAGCTGGGAGCTAATCATTACCAGTTTCGAGCCCTGCCCTTTGGTCTCACTACAGCCCCCAGAGTGTTCACCAAATGCATGGCAGTGGTCACAGCTCACCTGAAGCGTCTAGGATTCCAGGTGTTTCCATATCTAGACAATTGGCTCCTCACTGTTGCCACCAGGTATCAGTTGATTCAGGCAACACAATACACTCTGACATTCTGCCATCAATTAGGCATCACAATCAACTTCTAAAAGTCTGCCTTATTGCCATCACAGCATACCATTTTTATAGGAGCAGAGTTAGATACTTCAACCACCACCCTACGTCTTCCAGTCGTAACAGTCTCACTTCTCTGTCAACACTTCAGCTCACTGGTGTCAAAGAACAAAGCTACAGCAGCAGAGGTCTTGAAGGTGCTAGGTTTGATGGCGGCAGCAATCATGACTATACCACTCGCATGGATGCATATGCAAATTCTTCAATGGCTCCTCTTTGCCCATGGTCTTACCAGAAACTACCGATGTACTACATGATTCTCATCATGGACTCTTGCAAGAGAGACCTTCGGTGGTGGTTGACGTCTCTTCATGTCACAATCGGAAGACTGTTTGTCGCCCCCAGTAGCCACTGTGACCACGGACGCTTCCCTGATAGGGTGGGGTGGGGGGTATTTTCAGGGAAAGACTGCCCAAGGCACATGGACGGATCAAGAGTCACATCTGCATATCAATGTTCTTGAGCTGAGAGCGGTACTTCTGGCGTTGCAGTACTTTCAGGACTCTCTTCCTCTAGGGACAATTGCAATTCAGACAGACAACATGACAGTGGTCTGGTACTTGAACAAGCAAGGTGTAATCAAATCTTTACCCCCTTTGTCGAGAAGCCCTCAGGGTGTGACAATGGGCTGTGTCATCCCAGCGTTTTCTGTTAGCAATGCACATCCCGGGGAAATCCAACGTGATAGTGGACAAGCTCAGCAGGGCAATACTTTTGCCTCATGAGTGGTCTCTCAACCAGTGAGTTGCGGATTTGATTTTTCGCAAATGGGGCCAACCTTGCTGCGACCTCTTTGCCAGTCACATCAATACCAAATGCAGAAGCTATTTTGCCCTGATACCACCTCCAGGACATCCCCCAAGAGATGCACTTGTGCACGATTGGCCCCCGGGTCTCCTTTATGCATTCCCACCTTTTCCATTGATACCCAGGATTTACAGAAAGTGAAATCACTAGGAAGTACAGTTATTCTCATTGCCCCTTACTGGCCTCGACAGATTTGGTTCCCCTTCCTTCACCATCATCTGCTGGAGAAGCCATGGATCCTGGACCCAGTTCCGGACCTTCTGACACACCCATCAGGGGACCTCCATCCTTCACTGCAGTCCCTAAAGCTAACTGCTTGGCTAATCCATTTCCCCTAATTGCCAGGCTTCATTCTATCTCATATGATACAAGACAAATCCTTTTGTCTTCTCATAAGCCATCCACCAGGAAACTATACCGCAGTAAGTGGAACAGATTCACAATTTGGGCCAATATACAGAAAATCGACACTTTCCGACCTCCTCTCTCATCCATTTTAGAATTTTTGACAAAGATCTTTAAGGAAGGAGCAGCAGCTGCCACAGTTCGAGTCCAGTTAGCCAACATATCAAATTTCCACCTTGGATTCCATGGGTTGAACGTTATGGGCCATAAGTTATCTAAGGCTTTTCTTAAAAGTGTTTTTCACATGAGACCTCCTGTCAAAATTCCTTATTCTCCCTGGAATTTGAATTTTATGCTGTCTCAAATAATTCTTCCCCCCTTCAAACCAGCATCTTCTTGTGATCTCAAGTATTTGTCATGGAAGACTATATTCCTAGTGGCCATTACTTCTGCCCGCAGAGTGTTAGAACTTCAAGCACTATCTATCAGACCACCTTACATGATTTTCCACGCTGATAGCGTCTCTCAGAACAAACCCCTCCTTTTTGCCTAAAGTCTGTTCCAAATCCAATATCAATCAGGTTATTGAGTTGCTAGTCTTTTTTCCCAACCACTCTAATAAATTGGAATACATGCTGCATAAACTTGATGTACACTGACAGCTCAGATTTTATCTTGATAGAACTAAGGATATTAGAAAATCAGATCAACTTTTCGTATCCTTTTCGGAGGCCAGAAAAGGCAATCCAGTGGCTAAAACAACTTTATCTAAATGGTTATCAGATTGTGTATCCTTTGTTTATGCTAATACAAACATGCCATTGACACACAGACATAAGGCTCATTCTACCGAGCCGTTTCTGTGTCTTCTGCCTTTCAAGCTAAATTGCCCCATGACAATATTTGCGCTGCAGCCACTTGGTCTAAGCCTCATACCTTCATCACGCATTACTAAGTAGACAAGGCTTCCAGGGACAGGTCTTCCTTTAGTTCCATGGTGCTGAAGAACGCACTTCCATGAGCCACCCAAGATTGAGGGTGCTAGGGACGCTACCCATCAGTGAGAATAAATGGCAAAATTTAACAACTTCACATATAGAAGTTATGTACTTACCATAACGTTCCATGTGAGTTGTTTATCTCACCTTTATTCTCACGTCCTCCCTCCTTCCCCCTCCTGGCTGACAGTTGACTTAGAGGCTAGTATCACCCCGGCTACTCAGTAGGAGAGTGTTCCCTTTTAGGGTAAGGTATATATATATTTATATATATTTGCAGCGAACAAGATCTGAGGTGATTCCAGCAGTGCATTGTAGGGTAAGGGGCTTGGTATCGAGCTACTGACAAACCTTGAGCTTGCTATAGGCCGTGTCGGAGCAGACGATTGGCTCTGAACCCATCAGTGAGAATGAAGGTGAGATAAACAACTCACATGGAACGTTATGGTAAGTATATAACTTCTTTTACATCGCACTGCTGCTAAGCATTTTGCTCCAACTCTACTCTGATTAGGATGGGAAAAGTATTGAGTATGGGGGAAAAAGCATATACTGCAACTTTACTTTTCAGAATTTTAAATCGTCAGGCTTCTATGCAAAAGTTTGTTTTGACAAACTGTGAAAGCATGAGGAATGTCTGGTTTACCGTCAAAACTGTGAAATGCCGAACATAATCCGATCATGTAAGTGACTCACAATACTGACATCCTGCATATTAATTAGCTTAGGATGGAATACCCTGCCAACAAACGCGAATTCAGCATTATTAGACATCCTTTTCCTCTGCATCTTTTACAACAGTGTGGTAAGTATACATTTGCCTATTTTACAGCAGTAAGAAAGTACTGCACAACACTGACAATCACGTTTATACCCTGCAACTTATATATTCTACCCCAAGATCTCACTATAGTGAAGAAAAGGATATATTTCCCAATCCGCACTGTACAGCGATCTCTACTGGTCACATCGCGCACGTATCAACGAGTGTACAAGTGGCATTTGCTGTAACGGACACTTAAAGAAGTGATACCTGGCAATATGGGATTCAGCGAACTGATGTCCGACAGTCCTGTTTTCACTGAACCTTTAATGTTCTCTAGTCCTATCTCGCCGTAATTCTTGCTGGCTGGGTTCGGAGCCGATACTAATGTTTGAGAGCTTTTACTGTCTCGAGGCTGACACCTATACAGTGGTGCCTTATGGCAATTCCCCAGATCTCATTTGCTGTGAAAGCTTCAAGGTTGTATCCTACTGGCTTGTTGGCTAAGTAACAGTTTTATTTATTAAATCTAGTCCTTTTCTCAACTTCCTTATTCTGTCACAGTCTTCATTATTGTTAATCTCTTTGTGTGACCTTTGAGAGTTCCTGACCCCTATTTTTCCCCTTAGGATTGTACGGCCCATTTAAGTTAGAGGGCCGTAGTACCCATTTAAGTTAGAGGGCCTTTCCTTCCTGAGTGTGTCTTATAAAAAAAAAAAAGTTTATATAACTCTTTTCTATCTTTCACTATCTTATTGTTACCTTAATAGTTAGTTATTGTTGTTGCCTTCTCTAGCTAGACTATAGTTTTTCAGTCAGAATGTTTAAAGAAAAGGATAGAGAGCATAAGGACCATCGACCTTCGGGGCTTAAAAAGTGTGATAGATGCTCACAAAAATTGTTTCTGACAGTCACACCAGTTGCGTGTACTGTTTAGGTGAAGCTCATTTGCAAGAGCCCTGTACCTTTTGCCATGCGTTTAGTACCAGGGTCTTGAATGAGAGGAAACTAAACCTAATTGATAGGCGTCTTATGACCATTTCCTTCCAGGAACAGCTGGAACTCAGTCAGGCAGCTCCTAGATCTTCAAAACGAAAATCTTCGGCCCCAGCTTCGGAGCTGTCGAAAAAGACCAAAGCATCTGAGCCAAGGGGTTCTGTCTCCGATTTGGCTTTTTCCACATGGTGCCGAGGCAACCTTCGGTACCAAAACATTTACCTGATATTGATCCTGTGTCACCTACCTTGAGATCTCCTGTTTTGGAGAGGAGGAGATCTCCTTCTGTCTCCACCAGATCTTCCAGGACACACTCAGATGAGGACATTGAGCGGGTGGTGAAGAGGTTGCTTTTAGATCCAGCTCTGGCAAAGAAATTGGCCCCTCTGGACCCAAAGGCTTCGGAGCTGACCCTTTTACATGCCACTGCTCCTCCTCCGACTGCCTCGCTCTCGGAGCCCATCACTTTAGGTTCTTCAATCCTGGATCTGTCAGTTCCGAGGATCCTCCCCGCTTCCTTGGAACCGATTACTCTATCCTCAGTGACTCAGTCTGGAGCAGAGGGATTTGGGAGCCGATGCTCTTGAGTCGACTCTCAGGGGGACAGTCACTCTGGGTTTTCTTTGGAACCAACCCTCCCTCTTGGTGCCTCGGCTTGACTCAGTTTGGCTCCCACATTGCTTCGGAGCCATTCCCCCTTGCCCGGAGCTGACCATCCATCCCCTCGGAGCGGAGGTCTTTGGAGTGGGGGGTAAAGGCTTTCGAAGCTATAGAGAAGGTTTTATCTTATGTAAAAGCCATACCTTTGGAACCTGTGTCCCACCAGCAGCAGGCAGCAACGTCTCCCCCCCACCACCCCCACAGTGTAGGGAAACCGAGATCCAAGCAGCCCCCATTGGAGGTGCCCCCTCTTCCAAGACCTCCCACTGGAGAGCTCCCTCGGAAGAGACTGTGTAAGACGAAGCGTGTTGACTCATCTGAGTCTTTCACTTCTGACACTGATTTGGAGGAACAAAAATTCGAGGGAACAAGCTGCTAAGCGAAAGGAAAACAGATAATGAAGTAAAGTCCACAGTCCGATAAAACTGTTCCAAGAAAGCAACAAAAGTCCGTGCGCTGTAATATTAGAGCTTTTATTAACCACAAGCACTTTCGGAGAGACTCCTATCTCTCCTTCCTCAGACAAAAATGAAACAACCAGTTGTAGTATCAAACTTTCTTTAAAAAGGGTGGTGTCAACTAATTAACCAATTAGTAAACAAATTGCCAATTACCAATTCAACAGCTTGTGAGTTTAAAATCATACAGAACCAGCAGCTAAAATATTAGAAACAAAACAAAACAAAACTTCACTTTAAAAATGCGAATATTTTCGCCATTTAAAACGCAAAACTTCAAGTCTTTTCTATCATAAAAGGATATAATATCTGTCAATACTCATATGCATGATATACACTGTTCTTATGTTGTATAAAAAATATATACACAAATACGTAAATTATAGATTACGTAATAAATGCAACTACATCCAAAGGCTAAGCCTTAAACATTTAAATTTAAATTTAAATTTAACTCATAGTGCTAACATTTAAATGATTGTTAGCATGGAACTGCAAAGCTCTCATGAGTAGCTTTCCAAATATTAACACCTGTAAATTTAAAATTTTGAAATTTTAAAATT
The DNA here is from genome assembly GCF_019279795.1 of Protopterus annectens. NCBI lineage: Eukaryota > Metazoa > Chordata > Ceratodontiformes > Protopteridae > Protopterus > Protopterus annectens. The sequence goes on from NC_056743.1 coordinate 34,949,192, forward strand.
TTTAAAACAAAAACTTCTATACATTATCAAATATCCTGTTGTTATAAGAATACTCTAAGAAGAACCAATTGTTAATTTTTAATGTTTAATTTTTACAATACCTGCAGCTTAGAATTGAGCGAATGTATGTAAACCTAATGTGTTTCAATATTTATGACGACGCTAATAAGTTTTGTGGTTTGTTAAAAATAGATACAAACCACTATATCCATGTGGCGTTATGTTGTTCTCTTAAATGCAATACATGCGTTAAATAGTTAATCAATGTAAAATCCTATATAGGTCAACTCAACACTTCACTTCGTAAAGTCCCCTATGCATTTGTATTAGACGCTAGGTACAGCGTCATTCAAAATGGAACCAACTGATTTGGAGGAATCAGAAGGGTCCCCTAAATCCCCCTCTGAGGATCTCTCTTTTTCTGACATCCAAGAAATCCTTAGAGGGTTGACTGGAAGACCTCTAACCCTACTGAGGATGAATCGGTGTATCTTGAGGCCTTTAGTTCCTGACCTTCCACCTCCTTGGTGACACCATCTTATGACCAACTCTTAAGGGTCATATTGCGGAAAGCCTGGACTTCCCCAGACTCAGTGGAGCCTGTCCCGAGGAGGCCAAATAAATTCATGACAGCACCTGAAGATATGACTTTTCTTACCAAAGGAGCTCCTGTTGATGCTATGGTGGTAGCAGCGGCCACCAAGAAGGAGTTATCCAAAACATCTTCTAATATCCATCCTCCTAACAAGGAGTCTAGGACGATGGATAGGTATGGGAAGCGTACCTTCTCTTCAGCAGCATTTACTCTAAGATCGCTGAATTACCTTACCCATTTTACTTGTCTTCAGAGGGATCTCCTGAAGGAGTTGGGAGATACCCTCCAGGGTTCATTAGCTCCGGCATCCATGGATAGGGTTTCTGTGCAGCTCTCCACCCTTACGTCGATAGCTAACTCCTCCATGAGGCTGTTATCGTATGAAGCAAATGGAGCGAGTAGGGCAGCCGCAGCAGGAATATCCCTCAGGAGACATTCTTGAATGCGTCTTTGTAATTTCACTGAATCCTTTAAGTCTTCCTTCACTAACGTCCCCTTTGATGGTTTATCTCTTTTTGGACCCCCTGGTGAGAGAGACTTTGACCAGGTGCGAGCGGAAAGGGAAAACCTTATCTGCCATCTGAGTCCGTTTCTCCTTCCTGTCTAGACCCTATCCCAAGGGTAATACAGGAGGGAAAATGTGGTTCTGTAAATCCCAAAAAGGTTTCCCCTCATGCACAAGGTCAACCCTCCCCTAGAGGCAGAGTGAGAGGATATAATGGAAGACGCCACCCTTGTGGCAGAGGAGGTCTGCTACATCAGGGAGATAGAGAAACCTTCTCTGATCATCCCTTCCATCACTCCTGAGGGGTTGCCCGACTGTCCGTCTCTGGAGGCAGTCGGGGCCATCTATCGCTGTACCCAAGCACCTGGCTAAACATCTCACAAGATCATTGGGTACACACCATAATATCCAGAGGTTATCTGATTCCCTTCATTTCTGAACCCCCAACAAACTGGTCTCTAACAGACGTGCCACCCATTCAACTAGACCATGCAACATCAGAGGTCATCTCGTTGCTGCAAAAGAGAGTCATCCAAGAAGTTCCCACAGAGCAAATAGTATCTGGAACTTACTCTCAATTCTTTTTAGTTCCAAAAGGACAGGAGACTGGAGATCAATTCTAGATCTCAGCAGATCAATTCTAGATCTCAGCAGACTCAAGAAGTCCATAAAGAAATCGAGGTTCCGAATGATCACTCTGTAGTCGATATTCCCTTTTATCTGGGAGCCAGTCATTTTCAGTTCCGAACACTGCCCTTTGGTCTCACTACAGCCCCAGAGTGTTGCATGGCAGTGGTAACGGCTCACCTGAGATGTCAAGGATTCCAGGTGATTACGTACCTAGATTACTGGCTCCTCACTGCTTGCATCAGCTCATCAGAACCAGGGACGAGACTCTATCCTTGTGCTCCAGTTTAGGCATCACAGTCAACCTAAAAAAATCAGCCTCATCTCCTTCACAGCACATTGTATTCTTAGGCTCAGAAATAGATACAACCACCATGTCAGCAAGACTAACACCAGAAAGAGTAGAGTCTCTACGCAATCATGTCAGATCCTTGCTAAACAGTTAAAAAGTTCAGGCCAGGGTAGTCCTTCAAGTCCTAGGGACTATGGCTTCCTCCATCCTATTAGTTCCTCTAGCCTGTCTACACATGAGAATTCTTCAGTGGCTGCTGTTTGCCCAAAGGTCGATGCAAGACCTTCAATTGTCTCATCAGATTTTCATAACAAACACCTGCAAGAAGGATCTGACATGGTGGTTGCACACAGAACAGCTTTTCTTAGGTCGTCCACTTGTTCCTCCCAAAGAGAAAGCAGTTGACCACGGACGCTTCCCAGATAGTGTTGGAGGGGGGTTGGGACATTATCTGAGAATGACAGTCCAAGGTACTTTGCAGAACCATGAGAACCACTTGCACATCAGTGTTCTGGAGATGAGAGCGGTGCTATATGCATTGGAAGCACTTCACAGCTCCCCTCCCACTGGGACAATTGCAATCCAGTAAGACAACATGTCTGTGTGGTACATAAACAAGCAAGGGGGAACCAAGTCTTACTTGCTTTGCTGAGAGGCCTTAAGAATTTGGAAATGGGCAATGGACACTCATTGTTTTCTGGTAGCAATGCACATCTCTGGGAAATTCATTGTGATAGCAGACAAACTCAGCCAAGCAATTCTGATGCCTCACGAGTGGTCCCTGAATGCAAAGGTTGCGAAAGTGATCTTTCACAGATGGGGCCAGCCTTGCTACAACCTATTTGCCACTCACCTGAACACCAAATGCAGCAGCTACTTTGCCCTAATTCCCCATCCATAAATGTCACCCAGGGATGTTCTAGTCCACGATTGGCCCCCGGATCTTCTTTATGCCTTCCCACCTTTTCCTCTTATCCCAAAGGTAATACAGAAAGCAAAGCAGTTGAGGAGTACCCTGATCCTCATTGCTCCTTACTGGCCTTGACAAGTACGGTTTCCTTTCCTGTGGCCCTACCTTTGAGGAACCATGGATTCTAGAACCATCTTCAGACCTCCTGATTCATCATTCGGGGCAGTTCTATCCAACCATCCAAACCCTCAAATTGACAGCATAGCTGCTCCAGTTCCACAAATAGCCAGGTGCATCCCCCTCTCCCCTTCTGTCAAACACATTCTGATCTCATCCCATAAGCCTTCCACTCAGAAGTTATACTGCAGCAAATGGAAAAGCTTAGTTCCCTATATAGCTCTTATAGAATCTATTTTATCCTTCCTTCCGTCACTTTTTCATGAAGGAGCTGCAGCCTCTACAGTCGGAGTTCAGTTAGCTGCCATTTCTAATTTCCATTTTGGCTTCATGGGAAATCCCATCATGTCACACTCCTGCAAAACCTTTTTGAAGGGAGTTCTCCTTCTCAGGCCTCTGATTAAACAACCATCAGAACCCTGGGACTTAAACTTAGTTCTCACATCATTAATGTCTACACCATTTGAGTCCTCTTCTTCATCAGATCTGAAATTGTTATCTTGAAAAGCACTATTCTTAATAGCCATAACATCTGCTAGGACAGTCTCAGAATTGCAAGTGTTTACTATTCTGACCTCCTTACGTTATTTTCCACAAGGATAGAGTCTCACTCAGGACAAACCCTTCCTTTCTTCCCAAGGTATGCTCACAGCATAATCTGAACACTACTATTGAGCTACCAGTGTTTTCCCCAAACCATTCTAATAAATATGAATACAGACTACACCAATTAGACATTCACAGAATTCTCAGATTTTACTTACATAGGACGAAAGAATTCAGAAAATCAGATCAATTATTTGTTTCCTTTTCTGATGAGAATAAAGGTTTGCCTTTCAAAATGGCTTTCATATTGCATTTCCTTTGCTTATCAAACTGCTGGCAAACAATTACCTAACAGTATAAAAGGCCATTGTACTTGGGCAGTATCTACTTCATGTGCCTTTAGATCTAGGCTCCCAATTGATACTATTTGCACAGCAGCTACTTACGCAAGACCACATACTTTTGTTACTCATTACAAATTGGATTTGGCCTTCCGGGACAGGTCATCCTTTGGGTCCACTGTGCTGAAGAGTCTCTTCGCTTGAGCCACCCGGGGACTACATAACATAAAGAAGTTATGTACTTAGCATAACATTCCAGGTTTGTAGTCCATCTTGCCTACATTCTTGTGTCCCTCCCTCATACCCCCTTCCTGTTTCTGGAGGATCTTTTGGGCTATACTGGTGCTGTCTGACCTGGTTATAGTTGTTGTCCACCTGGCATGGATAATATTACATAATTTTTTTGTCTGTATGTATACAGATTCTGACAATTTATAACTGTTAGGTACTTATTGCTTTCTTGCAAACAAGATCTGGGGAATTGCCATGAGGCACCGTGGGATAGGGGTTAGCCTCAAGCCAGTAAAAGCTCTCGAGCTTTAGTATCGGCCAAGTCGGAGCCGAATATCTGCTCTGAACCCATCCAGCAAGAATATAGGCGAGATGGACTACAAACATGGAACGTTATGGTAAGTACATAACTTCTTTTTCTTTATTTTAGTGGTAAATCGGGATGTTTTATCTGCAGTTTCTTCTTGTGAGGAAAAATTTGCTTTAAATAATTGTTTTCTTTTCCTAGGTCACTCATTGCAACAACAGGTCAACTTGTTTGTAATGTGTTTGACTGTTGATGCTTCTCCTGGCACTATGGCCACTGGTACTCTTTTCAGGAGGTTTGCATGGCTGCATTCTCTGAAACTTCTGGTTGATGTTAAAAATGAGATTTTAAATTGTCCTTTGGATATGGATTTAGTGTTTGGCTTCACTGCTGTAGAGGTGCTCAAGAAGGGTGATGAAAGAGGCAAAATGATGCAGGAAATGTGTTGAGATTTTTCAGCACTTCTTTTCCAATTGGTCTAAGGGATTTTCTTTCTCCTCTTCCCCTTTTCGCAGAAAACAGAATAAACAAAACAGAATTCTGGTAAACAGACATTTAAGAAGGAATGGCAGTGGAGTTCCAAAAATGTTTCCAGCCACCAAAATCTAAGGATAGTCCAATATGTTTGAATTACTGTTTGAGATCTTGCGACCCTCTCCCACCCTGGCCCCCTTTCTCTACCAGAAAGTCTTGATCTTTATTTTTTCTTTGGCAGTAGATTGCTTCAGACAAATGGGTTCTGAGTGCCATTCGTCAAGTTACAGATGGCAGTGGAGGGACATTCTTCTTTTTGAGAGGGTCATTCCTCCTCCAGATCAGACTCTGTTTTGTGCCCCCCCCCCCCCCCCCATAGTGCTGAAGAAAGAAAATGCTTGGAGATCATTTCTGGATTTTCTTTCCTTAACCGGTTTGTGATAGTGCCTTAATTGAAACTGATGTCACTTAACCTGTGGCCTCTTCTTTTGCTTTCAAGCTTTTTTTAACACTAGACTTATAAGATACTTATCACATCCCTATTCTTCTACACTTTAGATGTTTCCTGTGGTTTTGTGTGTCTGGATCACATTATCAGTTCTCTGCTTTAACCTTTGGACTGTCCACTGCACCAGAAGTGCTCAGTGTCTAGTTCATGTCAGGCTAAAGGATATACACATTTTTTCCACATTTAGACAACTTTTTTTTTATCTTTGAGTAGTATTTTTCGAAGTGTCAGGAAAGGATTTTTGACTGGAAACAGACTGCCTGCTTTGCTTGGATTACTTTTGAATACTTAGTAATGCTGTACAATTATATATTTTCTATTATTACGTTTTGTTTTGACTTAAGACAAGTTTATGTTCGCTACTTCTACTACTATTGTCTGATCTGATTAATATATAGTGATTAACTAGAAATATATGGACTGAAAATCTTCCACACAGAGAAGTTTCTTACACTGTTTTGTTTTTTGGACCCACTACACTTTAATAGGTTGTTTTGAGACTTTGGGGTTACCACAGAGATTACTTGTTTTTTGAATCTGTCTCTTGGGTGACAGGTCTCTTTCAGAAGCTAAGATTTCAAGAGAATAGTCAAACGGTTTTCTCTGTTGTGAGCTAGACATCTCAGAAGAACTTTTCTTTCACAGGAAAAAAAAGATCCTTATTTAGATCTGTTTCCAATGTTTTCTACTCATACTTTGGTCACTGCAAAAGAGTACCTCAGAATTTTGGATCTCGTGGCATGTTTGATTCTCAGGATACCCCTGGCAAGACTTCCCATGAGATAGATACAGTGGTATCTGAAATTTGTTTGGTCCCAACATTATTTATAATGCTGAGGTTTGTTAGAAGAGAAGTCTTTTGGTGGTGACAGCAGATATCCTTACATCCAGGTATCTCCAAGACAGATGCAAGCCTATAAATATCTAGGAATTGCTTTATCTGATCAAAGCACTTAACTGTCTAAACCATCTTTGGCCCTCGGACCTCTTCCACGTGGTTTCAGACAATACCACTGTCATGTGGTACACCAGGAAGCAAGGGAGTATCAGGTCATACCCCCTTTCAGACTAGCCAGTTAGCTTGGGATATAGCTTTATAGGACAGTGTCACTCTACAGATTTCCTCCATTCCATCAGAGCAAATTTGTGAGGCAGACATGCTGAGCAGGGCCAGAGCAGACCTTCACAAAAATGAAAGTAGGGTAGGGAGCCTTGAACCATTTGATCCATCCGTGGGGAGTTCCTCAAGGAGACCTTTTTGCCTCTCTGAGTAATCAACCGGCAAGATTCTTTTCCAGAACTCTACGCAAGAAGGCTTAAAAGACAGATGCCTTTTCTGTTCTTTGGACAGGAATGTTGCTGTATGCTTTTCTACCCTTTCTACTAATACCCAGGATACTTCTGAAGATTCAGAAGGAAACCCCCAAGATTATTGTGGTGACTCCCTTCTGGCCTAAGCAACTGTGGTTCTCCCTTTTGGAAATAGCCAGAGGCAATTACCACAAGCTTGCTCACAGGCTGGATCTATTTAGACAAGAACAGGGGTGTTTGACAAACTCCAACATCTCTCATTTTCAGTTGACTGGATGATAAGGTCTTAATTCCTGCATCTGTCGTTTTCATTTGACTGGATACAAGATCTTAATTCCTGTCAGGCGTCTCTTTACTGAGGGTCTGCAGCAGGTACTAATAGAGGTAAGAAAGCCGCTACTAAAAAATCATAAATTAACAAATGGAAAAGGTTTTCTAGGTGGTGTCAACAAATATAAACAGCACCCATACAGAGCCAGCAGTTGTCTGGTGTTATAATATTTGTGAGTTACTATCCTGTGGCCTTTCTTATTGCTCTTTCATGGCTCGTTTTTCACCATTTCAGCAAGTTTGCCAATAGATCCTCCTTTTACAAGGCAGTCTCATGTTAAAATGCTCTTGAAAGGGGTTCTGCGTAAGAAACCACCAAATAATGCAGTGGCCCTTGCTTGGGATCTTACTTTTGGGTTCGAGAAGCTAACAGTTGCTCCATTTAAACCAGCTAATCTGGCTGACTTGAGGTTCTTAACATGGAAGACAGTTTTACTAATCTCTCTGACCTCTGAAAGAAGGGTATCTGAATTGCAAGCTCTTTTGGTAACTACCTCATTTTCCTTAGGATTTCTTTGAGAAGTAGTTCTTTTATGCCCAAAGTGGTAATCAACTTTACTTTAAGAGAAGCTATACAGCGGCTTGTCTTCTTTATGAAATCTACAAATGAAGGGGAGGGGATACTTCATACCTTGGATATGCACACATAACCTGGGCACTGTCTTGACAGAACCGTATCGCTCAGATCTTCGTATAAATTGTTGATTTCTTGTGAAGATAAGAAGGGATACCCTGGATCAAACCAGACCATTTCCTAGTAGTTGTCTAGTGCTCTTACCTTTTGATCTGATGCTGTCAATCTCCATTCATTCTTGACTGTTGGGTTTCAATAACGTCCTTGGCACCAACTCGGGCATTGTAACAAGCTCGCACCAGCCAGACTGTCTCAAGCTAAGGCTATCCAAAGTGCCTCTCTTCCCTTCCCTTTAGATCTCGTTTGCCGGGTAGAGTTTTGGGAGATGTCAGCTGTGCTCTCAAGCTAAGTGCTTATTTTTTTATATATATTTCGTACTTTTTACCTTTCTATAATTTATAAAAACTTTATCGTTAGTCTACCCTATTGCTTAAATTACTTTATTTGAGTGTACGAGTGCTGTTTTTCCCCCGTTGTTGCCTTTTTGGCATTTCTTCTTTACCATCACTGGTATAGGCCCCTCCCTTCCCTTTTACCTTTGGTAAATCTTTAATACCATCAGTGGTATAGACCCCTCCCTTCCCTTTTACCTTTGGTAAATCTTTAATACCATCAGTGGTATAGACCCCTCCCTTCCCTTTTACCTTTGGTAAATCTTTAATACCATCACTGGTATAGACCCCTCCCTTCCCTTTTACCTTTGGTAAATCTTTAATACCATCACTGGTATAGACCCCTCCCTTCCCTTTTACCTTTGGTAAATCTTTAATACCATCACTGGTATAGACCCTCCCTTCCTTTTACCTTTGGTAAATCTTTAATACCATCAGTGGTATAGACCCTCCCTTCCCTTTTACCTTTGGTAAATCTTTAATACCATCACTGGTATAGGCCCCTCCCTTCCCTTTTACCTTTGGTAAATCTTTAATACCATCAGTGGTATAGACCCCTCCCTTCCCTTTTACCTTTGGTAAGTCTTTAATACCATCAGTGGTATAGACCCCTCCCTTCCCTTTTACCTTTGGTAAATCTTTAATACCATCAGTGGTATAGGCCCCTCCCTTCCCTTTTACCTTTGGTAAATCTTTAATACCATCACTGGTATAGGCCCTTCCCTTCCCTTTTACCTTTGGTAAATCTTTAATACCATCACTGGTATAGACCCCTCCCTTCCCTTTTACCTTTGGTAAATCTTTAATACCATCAATGGTATAGACCCCTCCCTTCCCTTTTACCTTTGGTAAATCTTTAATACCATCAGTGGTATAGACCCCTCCCTTCCCTTTTACCTTTGGTAAATCTTTAATACCATCACTGGTATAGGCCCCTCCCTTCCCTTTTACCTTTGGTAAATCTTTAATACCATCACTGGTATAGACCCCTCCCTTCCCTTTTACCTTTGGTAAATCTTTAATACCATCAGTGGTATAGACCCCTCCCTTCCCTTTTACCTTTGGTAAATCTTTAATACCATCACTGGTATAGACCCCTCCCTTCCCTTTTACCTTTGGTAAATCTTTAATACCATCACTGGTATAGACCCCTCCCTTCCCTTTTACCTTTGGTAAATCTTTAATACCATCACTGGTATAGACCCTCCCTTCCCTTTTACCTTTGGTAAATCTTTAATACCATCACTGGTATAGGCCCTCCCTTCCCTTTTACCTTTGGTAAATCTTTAATACCATCACTGGTATAGGCCCTCCCTTCCCTTTTACCTTTGGTAAATCTTTAATACCATCAGTGGTATAGACCCTCCCTTCCCTTTTACCTTTGGTAAATCTTTAATACCATCACTGGTATAGACCCCTCCCTTCCCTTTTACCTTTGGTAAATCTTTAATACCATCAGTGGTATAGGCCCCTCCCTTCCCTTTTACCTTTGGTAAATCTTTAATACCATCACTGGTATAGACCCCTCCCTTCCCTTTTACCTTTGGTAAATCTTTAATACCATCACTGGTATAGGCCCCTCCCTTCCCTTTTACCTTTGGTAAATCTTTAATACCATCACTGGTATAGGCCCCTCCCTTCCCTTTTACCTTTGGTAAATCTTTAATACCATCACTGGTATAGACCCCTCCCTTCCCTTTTACCTTTGGTAAATCTTTAATACCATCACTGGTATAGGCCCCTCCCTTCCCTTTTACCTTTGGTAAATCTTTAATACCATCACTGGTATAGACCCCTCCCTTCCCTTTTACCTTTGGTAAATCTTTAATACCATCACTGGTATAGACCCCTCCCTTCCCTTTTACCTTTGGTAAATCTTTAATACCATCAGTGGTATAGACCGCTCCCTTCCCTTTTACCTTTGGTAAATCTTTAATACCATCACTGGTATAGACCCCTCCCTTCCCTTTTACCTTTGGTAAATCTTTAATACCATCACTGGTATAGGCCCCTCCCTTCCCTTTTACCTTTGGTAAATCTTTAATACCATCAGTGGTATAGACCCCTCCCTTCCCTTTTACCTTTGGTAAATCTTTAATACCATCACTGGTATAGACCCTCCCTTCCCTTTTACCTTTGGTAAATCTTTAATACCATCAGTGGTATAGACCCCTCCCTTCCCTTTTACCTTTGGTAAATCTTTAATACCATCACTGGTATAGACCCCTCCCTTCCCTTTTACCTTTGGTAAATCTTTAATACCATCAGTGGTATAGACCCCTCCCTTCCCTTTTACCTTTGGTAAATCTTTAATACCATCACTGGTATAGACCACTCCCTTCCCTTTTACCTTTGGTAAATCTTTAATACCATCAGTGGTATAGACCCTCCTTCCCTTTTACCTTTGGTAAATCTTTAATACCATCAGTGGTATAGACCCTCCCTTCCCTTTTACCTTTGGTAAATCTTTAATACCATCACTGGTATAGACCCTCCCTTCCCTTTTACCTTTGGTAAATCTTTAATACCATCACTGGTATAGACCCTCCCTTCCCTTTTACCTTTGGTAAATCTTTAATACCATCACTGGTATAGACCCTCCCTTCCCTTTTACCTTTGGTAAATCTTTAATACCATCACTGGTATAGACCCTCCCTTCCCTTTTACCTTTGGTAAATCTTTAATACCATCACTGGTATAGACCCTCCCTTCCCTTTTACCTTTGGTAAATCTTTAATACCATCACTGGTATAGACCCTCCCTTCCCTTTTACCTTTGGTAAATCTTTAATACCATCACTGGTATAGGCCCATCCCTTCCCTTTTACCTTTGGTAAATCTTTAATACCATCACTGGTATAGGCCCTCCCTTCCCTTTTACCTTTGGTAAATCTTTAATACCATCAGTGGTATAGACCCTCCCTTCCCTTTTACCTTTGGTAAATCTTTAATACCATCACTGGTATAGACCCTCCCTTCCCTTTTACCTTTGGTAAATCTTTAATACCATCACTGGTATAGACCCCTCCCTTCCCTTTTACCTTTGGTAAATCTTTAATACCATCACTGGTATAGACCCCTCCCTTCCCTTTTACCTTTGGTAAATCTTTAATACCATCAGTGGTATAGACCCCTCCCTTCCCTTTTACCTTTGGTAAATCTTTAATACCATCAGTGGTATAGACCCCTCCCTTCCCTTTTACCTTTGGTAAATCTTTAATACCATCACTGGTATAGACCCCTCCCTTCCCTTTTACCTTTGGTAAATCTTTAATACCATCACTGTTATAGACCCCTCCCTTCCCTTTTACCTTTGGTAAATCTTTAATACCATCACTGGTATAGGCCCCTCCCTTCCCTTTTACCTTTGGTAAATCTTTAATACCATCAGTGGTATAGACCCCTCCCTTCCCTTTTACCTTTGGTAAATCTTTAATACCATCAGTGGTATAGACCCCTCCCTTCCCTTTTACCTTTGGTAAGTCTTTAATACCATCAGTGGTATAGACCCTCCCTTCCCTTTTACCTTTGGTAAATCTTTAATACCATCAGTGGTATAGACCCCTCCCTTCCCTTTTACCTTTGGTAAATCTTTAATACCATCAGTGGTATAGACCCCTCCCTTCCCTTTTACCTTTGGTAAATCTTTAATACCATCACTGGTATAGGCCCCTCCCTTCCCTTTTACCTTTGGTAAATCTTTAATACCATCACTGGTATAGACCCCTCCCTTCCCTTTTACCTTTGGTAAATCTTTAATACCATCAGTGGTATAGACCCCTCCCTTCCCTTTTACCTTTGGTAAATCTTTAATACCATCAGTGGTATAGACCCCTCCCTTCCCTTTTACCTTTGGTAAGTCTTTAATACCATCAGTGGTATAGACCCCTCCCTTCCCTTTTACCTTTGGTAAATCTTTAATACCATCACTGGTATAGACCCCTCCCTTCCCTTTTACCTTTGGTAAATCTTTAATACCATCAGTGGTATAGACCCTCCCTTCCCTTTTACCTTTGGTAAATCTTTAATACCATCAGTGGTATAGACCCCTCCCTTCCCTTTTACCTTTGGTAAATCTTTAATACCATCAGTGGTATAGACCCCTCCCTTCCCTTTTACCTTTGGTAAATCTTTAATACCATCACTGGTATAGACCCCTCCCTTCCCTTTTACCTTTGGTAAATCTTTAATACCATCAGTGGTATAGACCCCTCCCTTCCCTTTTACCTTTGGTAAATCTTTAATACAATCAGTGGTATTCTCTTTCCCTTCCTTTACCATTTTTGGGTCTCTTTCTCTGTTGCCATTGTTGGTACATAAAAAAAAATCTTCTGTTCTCTTACTGCTGGTATGTGTGTGTGTGTGTCTGAATTGTTTGATTATTGTTTGATGTTTATTGATCATGGCAGAGAAACAATAAGGTTCACTGGCTTTAAGCAATGCCAGGATTGTGGCAGAAAGATGCCCAACTCGGACGGGCATCTTTCCTGTGTATATTGTTTGGGTTACCACATTTGGAAGTCCAACCACCTTATGAGGTCTGTGGGGTTTTAGTGCTTGTACCCTTGCAGAGCACCATAACAAATTAATCCTCAAGGGTCTGTTAAAATGCACTTTCTCAGAGGCTTTGTCTGAGGCAGAGATGTCAAAGTCTCCTATGAAAGAAACGAATAAGAGGAGCCACTCCATTCCAGTGTTTCCTCTAGTTCATGACCTGAGGTCATCCAAAGGCCAGGTTTCTGCTTCTGAACCAAAGCCTAAACAATCAAAATTGACTTTGACAGCTGTTTTGTAGCTGACAACTCTTCCGGAACTGATGAAACTTACCACAGTACCAACCCCTTCATCTGTACCTCAGACCCTCTCAGCACCAAATATAGTTTCACCGTATCTCCCCTACATCACAAACAATTGGTTAGCCGACCATTGTGCCAAAGGTCGAATCCCTGCCCAGGACTAGATATTCCCCTTCTATTGATCCCTTTTATGGTCAACAGTTAAACCTTTTCGTAGAACGTCCAGAATCTCCATTGGGGATGTCTCTTTGTTCCACCAGGAACCTTTCGGAGTTTGATGTAGTCAGGTTAGTGGATCAGCTCTTGGCTGCCAGTGGTCTTCCAGCCCCCTCTAGGATCTCCCTCCCACCCTAGAGCCAAGGTCTACTCTCCACGGACACCAACCTGTCTTCCTCCTTCAACCTCTTTGCAGGTCTTGGAGCCCTGAACTTTGATGCTGCTTCTGGTACCAATTACTTTGGTGCTGATGTTGGACCTCACCTTGGCTCCAGAGCCGACTCTGTGGTTCTCTGCTCAGTTGGAGCCAACCCACCCTTGGGACCATGACTTGGCTGCCGGCTCCAGGATCCCTAGTTCTGTGCTAATTTTTTTTCCATGATGCCATCTACGGTTCCAGGTGCATTGACAATTCCAGGAGCTCTCGAGGTTCCTGCTCTGGAAGTGGGCTCATTGGAGCAGGGTATGACCCCCAGTTCCGAGCTTGTCTTTCTCATTTCAGGGCTCCCATCCCTTTTCAGGCTGACCTCCCTTCAAATTGTGGAAAGAGCTCTTGCTTCAGCAGGCTTGCAGTTGGCACCATCTCCGTTGGAATGTCACATCTATGTACCTTCTGGCTCACAGCTGTCACAACCTCTTACATCGGGGCAGCGAGCATGTGAGCAGCAAGACACCCTGCAGCAAAGTACCCTCTCTTTGGAGTCCTGCTCAGACCTTCCCCTGAGGAGCCACCCCATAAGAGGTCGTGCAAGAGGAAGCACTTAGATTCTGCCGAAGAATCTCTCACTGGGAATACAGACAGAGATGAAGAGGAATGGTCTCCACGATCACCCCTGAAAATGTCTCCTTTGGAGGCATCCTGGAAATCTTGACATAGGTGATTGGAAGTCCACTAACCCTTCCTCTGAGGAATCTGTCTTCTTCTTGCATGCTTTTTGTGCCTGATCTTCTACTTCATGGGTGACCCCACCTGCCGATGATTTGGTTAAGCTCATCGTAAAGTGTGCTTGGAAGGTCCCTGACACTATAGAGCCAATTCCCCAAAGACCGGACAGAATTCTTCATGCACCAGAGTACCAGCTCCACTGGGCTAAAGGCTTAGCGGTAGAAGCTATGATGGTGATGGCTGTCACAGAGAGATCACAGAGCGAGTCCAACTGGCCATCCTCCAAACTGAAAGTCTCGGATGATGGATAGACAAGCCCTCCAGAAGATACCTCTGCTTCCGGCTGGGAGCTGGTCACTACCAATTTTGAGCACTGCCTTTCGGTCTCACCACAGCCCCCAGGGTGTTCCTCAAATGTATGGCAGTAGTAAAGGCTCACTTAAGACTACAAGGATTCAAAGCATTTCCCTATCTAGATGACTGGCTTCTCACTGCCCCTACTAGGCATCTACTGCTTCAGGCCTTAGACTCCATCCTAGACCTTACAGAGTAGTTAGGCATTTCAATAAACAGGGAAAAAAATCAAAGCTGTCACCTGTGCTAGAGTCTGAATTCATCAGAGCAATATTCAACACTAACTCCTGTATGGCTGCTCTATCTCTTCACAGGATGCAAAGATTAAGATTGCAGCTTCAAGTAATACTTTCTCACGACAAAGTGCCTGCTCACTTAGGGTCAGTGGCTGCGACAGTCACTCTAGACCCCTTGGCAAGGTACGACATGAGGTTGCTCCAATGGCTGCTAACATCAGTGGTCTCTGTTGACACACCCAATGTCTTGCCTAATCCACATAACCATCTGATGCAAACAGGATGTAATGTGGTGAAGTCAGAACAGGAATTATGAAGTCGCCCTTTGACCTCCGCTCAGCCAAGGTTGTGGTCACCACTGATGCGTCCCTGGTGGGGTGGGGTGGGGGGGCATTTTCAGGGAAAGACAGTCCAAGGCACTTCGTCCCCCTCAGAGGCCAATTTGTATATCAACGTCCTGGAACTGAGGGCTGTGCTTCTGCCATTGCATGTATTTCAGTAGACCTTCCCTTCAGGGACAATTGCTATCCAGTCAGACAACATGTCGGTGGTCTGGTACATCAGCAAACAGAGAGGAACAAGATCCTTACCCTTTTATGTCAGGAAGTCGTAAGAGTGTAGCAGTGGGCAATAGTATCCATCCGCTTTCTGATAGCAACGCATATTCTGGGCAGTAGTATCCATCCGCTTTCTGATAGCGATGCATATTCTGGATAATTCCAATGTGATTGCAGACAAACTGAGCAGATGCATTCTCCTGCCTCACGAGTGATCTCTCAATCCCAGTGAAGCAATGAAGATATTTTGTCGCTCGGGTTAGCCTTGCTGCAACCTATTTGCATCTCCCCTAAACCACAAATGCAGCAGCTACTTTGCCTTGTCTCCCCCTTGGGGGAGTCCCTGAGAGACCATCTTCTACACAATTGGCCTCTGGGACTACTTTTCGCCCCCCCCCCCCGAGTCCCCAGTTTTTGAAGGAGGTCCAGCAGTTGAGAAGCAAAGTGATCTTCATTGCACCTTATTGGCTTTGGTAAGTCTGGTTCCCCTTTCTTTGTCCTCACCTGGTTCACCTTCCATGGAGTCTGAACCCAACCCCAGACCTGTTGTCTCATCTGCAGGGACTGTTCCATCCCAACTTACACAGTCTCAACCTGACTACTTGGTACCTCCACTTCCAGTAATTGCCAGGCAGAAAAATCTATCTTCCTCATACAGAAGATTCATCTGGCTTCACATAAATCATTCACCAGAAAACGTTCTTAGTAAATGGAACAGATTTGTGCTTTGGTCTCTTGCAGAAAAAATTGGCCCTTTTTCAGGCTCGATTGATAAGGTATTAGAATTCTTGTCAACTATTTTCCGATCAGGAGCCTCAGATTCTACTATTAGAGTTCACTTAGCTGCTGTTTCAGATTTTCGTAATGGTTTTGATGACCGTGCCTTAATGTCACATCACCGTTGCAGAACCTTCTTGAAAGGCATATTATACATTTGAAACCAGCCTTTAAAGAACCCATTGAACCTTGGAACTTAACATTGTTGTTTTACAAAGTTTAACCCATCAACCCTTTGAACCAACAGCCACCTGTGATATCAAATTCTTATCTTGGAAGACCCTTTTCCTGGTGGCCATCACTTCAGCCAGGAGAATATCAGAATTACAGGTTTTGTGCATGAAACACCCATACATTATTTTTCACAAAGAGAATCACTTAGAACTCTAACCCCTCTTTCCTTCCTAAGGTTGTATCGGACTAAAACATTAACCAAGCTATTGCCCTACCAGTTTTCTTTCCAAACTTCTCAAACGAGGGAGAATATTGTTTTCATTTGTTGGATGTGCACAGACAATTGTTTTTACTTAAATAGAACAAAATTGTTTAGAAAATCATACCAATTGTTTTTGTCCTTTTCAGGCACTCGACTGAAAAAGTAGGTTTCCAAAGTAATCTTATCAAAATAGTTGAGAGATTGCATCACCTTTGTTTATGACCAAAATAAACGGAACCTATCAGCAAAGGTCAAGGCTCATTCTACCAGATCCATTTCCACTTCAGTAGCCTTTCATTCTAGAGCCTCTATGGATGACATTTGTGCAGCGGCCAGTTAGTCTACCCCACATACCTTTATCATTCATTACAAATTGGATACGGTCTCTAGGGGAAGAGCATCCTTTGGCTCTATGGTGCTCTGGAATATCCTTCCGTAGGGCCTCCTGGGACATGAAGTAGTTATGGCCTCTGTCCCAACAGTCAAGACTGAAGATTGACAACATTAGATAAAGAAGTTATGTTCTTACCATACCGTTCCATCTGTGTTGTTGATCTTCATTCATTCTTGACATCCCATCCTTCAACCCCCTCCAAAGACTCCTGGAGGTTCGAATCTAGTCCTGTTGGTTTAGTAGGGTAGTTGCTCAGAGAAAGCTTCTACTTTAAAAGCTGCACTTCTTGTGGCATAAAATCCCAGATCAGGATTGGGGCGATCACTTGAAAGCAGTATGTTCCGTATGTGCTGCCTTCAATCCTAGGGCACTTGCAGACTGACTAAATAAACTTAAAAGTCTCAGGGCCTTCTTCCCTCCCCTTCTCTGGCTTCTTCTTCTACTTCTGCTTCTAAGGAGTCTAAAAGGAGGTCCCTCCCTGCCTTCCCGAGGGACTCTGTTAACAAGAAGCTCAAGAAATCTGCAGATTTGACTCCTTTAGATTCGCAGAAGTTACCTCCCTGATTGAATTTTACAGCCTCTACAGATCCGGGGGAATCATTACCGTTTCCCCTATGCCTTCGTCGGTTCTGACTTTGCATCCTATTCCCTTGGATGCGAGGACCTTCAAGAAGTCCCGAGTTCTATCCTTCATAGAATTTCTCCAGGACTTCAAGAAACTAGTCCAAGGTGGACATGGACAAGATGAAGAGATTTCTTAATGTCCAGATCCAGATGGGGGTGGTCTCGGCTCTGTCCCCTGTCAGATCCGTGAACTACCCAGGTCACCCCATCAGGCCTCCTCCTCCGATCCATGCCTCAGCTTCTGAGTCATGGGATTCGGGACAACTGTGCTAGTCAGACTCGGTGCAGAGAAAGCTCTCTTCCTTAACAAGCCCCAGTCTGGCCTTTTTGGAGCGGAGCTAGTCTCAAAGCTGTGGTGTTGGTGCCCGGTATGGGGGACTGGGATCAACTCCCTCTTTTTTGGAGCCATCCCCTCCCTTTGGCACTCGACAACTCAGGTCCAGTCTCTTTTGGAGGCCCTGAATCTGGAATGAGTTCTGCCCATTTTTCCTTGGTAGTGTCAGCTCCAGGGAAGTGAAAAGGGCTTTCTTGGTCCTTTGGCTTTTAAGGTAGTGGAGAGGGTTTTCTCCATGGCTGGAAACCCGACAGCACAGGTTCCCCAATCTGCCCATGTATCCCAATCTGATCCAGGCCTGGCTGGCTGTCATTCTGCTATGAGTCTTCCTGTCCCAGGCATTCTCCACAGTTTCCCTGCTCAGGATGGATCCCCTTCTTCTGACACTTCCCCAGAATAGCCATCTGAGGAATTCCCTCAGACGACGACTTGCAAAAGGAGGCATGTGGACTCCCCTTTGGAGTCTTTAGGCGAGGGTACTGACGTTAATGAGAGTGAAGGATTTGCCCTGGTCCTCGCCTGATAATGTTTCTTTTGGGGACATATTAGAGATTCTAAAGCAGAAAGGTGGGTGGTCTGCCGAACCTCCTTCCTCTGAGGTGTCAGTTCTCTTGGAGACGTTCAGGATGGGTCCATCTACTACCTGGGTTACCCCCCTTGGCAGATGCCTTGGTGGATTTGGTGTCTCACAGAGCATGGAATAAACCAGACACCATCAAACCATACCCAAGCGGCCTGATCATGTTTCTAGTGTTCCCTGCAGACAGGAAACACTGGAGTAAGAATCCCATAGTTGATGCTGTCATGGTGAGGATGACCACCCAGAAAGAGCTGGCAGAAGAAACTGCCAGTGTCCATCTGTCTAGCAAGGAGTCTAGTGTGCTGGACAGGTTTGGGTTACGCCTTGGCAACCTTTACACCGAGGTCGTTAAACTATCTATCTCATTTTACTTGGCTGCAGAGGGACCTGATCAAAGAACTGTCAGTTTCTCTGAGTCCATGCCTGGGGAGGAGTGTAAGAAAGTTTCCCCCAAGGTGATCACTCTTTCATCTGTCGCCAACTCATCAATGATGATAATCTCCCATGCCACGGAGGGCACCTCACAAGCAGCCAGCTCAGGACTCTCCCTAAGGAGACATGCCAAGATTATTCTATATGATTTTGCAAGCCCTTTAAGGTGTCATTTATCAGTGCCCCTTATGATGGCCCCTCTCTTCTTGGGCTGTCAGTCAGATATCCACTTAACTGCAATGAGAAAGATGGGATGACCCTTTCTGCTGTTGGAATTAAGTTTTCTACCCTCTCCCAAGGTCCTTCTCCAGGATCTAGCATGGGGGCAACAAAATGTGATTCCCCAAGTCCCAAGGACCTTTCCAGGACCCATACGTTAAACCCACCTCTAGAGGCATAGAGGTAGGTTTTGATGGTAGGCTCCAGCCTAGAGGCAGAGTGGGTCCTCAGAACCATGGCTTTCGGGGACGCCCTCCCGAAAAGCCCTATCAGCGCTCCTGAAGTTGATAGTTGATGTGCTCTGTTAAAGTCTGTGTGTGATGCTTTGCATACCTTATTTACACTACATTTCATTTTTGTAAATTATCCAGGACATCTCTCATCTAAGAATGGTCAGAGTCTAGCATAGCATGTTTTAACAGATCTTTAGGATATAAACACCTCACCTTTATTGCTAATTCCCCAGTGCAGACCGGTCAGTTGGTGAGATAGTGTGAAAATGTGATTCAAACACACGATGACCACGATGAGAAAGACCTCATTACTGGCTTATTAGTATGTTTCAGAATCACTCTATTAGGACATCAGACATTACCATTCTAGTCTTCTCCTTAGCAGCCCATGCATCCAGTTGGCAAAAGCACCTCCTACTATGCGCACCCACACACTTGAACAAGTCCACTTCCCACACTAGATCCCACTGACATGCACAGCCATGCACTTGGGCACACAGACCCCCCCCCCCCCATTGTAGGAAGTAGCAGTCCACAAAAAATGATTGGCCAAAGAAGGGCCATAAAGACAATAGAGTGGACTTTTGAGAATAAGAAAGAAATTATGTATTGCTACTATGTAAAAAGCCCAGAATTTCCAGATGCAATATAAACGATTGAGAGAAATTAGAGGAAAGAAAAACACTTCCGCAGGAAAAACTGTCAGAAGCGTCATATAAAATTTACATTCATTAATACAACCGATTTTTGAAAAACAGTATATAGATTAAGAAATTTTTATCTGTTTGGAAAAAGAAGCATCTGAGGAAGTGAGAAAATATAAACAACAAAACCTAGAGATATTTGAAAAATACAAAAAAGAAATATGGACATGGGAAAGAGAAAGAGATTTGATATGGTGCCATATTTATGCAAAGAGAAAGCCAAGTTAACTAATATAGAGAAAGCAGTCTCAAAGATATTCAAAGAGAAATACAGGCAAAGACATCCGGATATGGAAAAGTTCACAATAAAAAGATTAATAGCACAAAGATCTAATGCAGAAAAGACTATTAGTAAAGCAGAAGTTAAAGAAATAGAAGTTGAAGTTATGGAGTGCCCGCGAAGTGAAGGATTTAATGTAGAAGGTCTAACACAGACTCACAGCATGATGGAGTGAGTCCCCAGAATAAGGAAAAGCAAGAAGATCAGGAGACATGTTTAGAAGAAATATGGACAGGGGAAAGGAAAAGAGATTTAAAATGGTGTAATATTTATGCAAAGGTGACAGCAAAACTAACCAATACAAAAAGAGCAGCACCAAAGATATTTGAAGAAAAATATATGAGAAGGAATCCGGATATGGAAAACTTTACAATACAAAAATTAAGAAGACTAATTGGAAATGTAGAAAAAGAGATTAGTAATGGTGAAGTTAAAGAAATAGAAATTGATGTTATGGAACAGCTCCAAAGAGAGGGATTCTGTGTTGTTAATCAGATACAGAAAGCACCACAACAGGATAAAGCAATTGATATCCAAATTAAGGGGAAACCAGTGGAAATGGAAGCAATTGGCCAGGTGCCATATCAAGATATTTTGGCGCTTTCCACAGGAAATTAGTATAAAGGTTCACTTGAAGCTAGACAGCAAGAAAAGGAACAGGAAACTGTGGGAACTCTGATGCAGTCAATGTTGAGGGGTGATAGGCCAGTGAGTTCCCATATGACAGAACAACAGATGACGCAGGATGAAATTGAAGAGAATGTGCCACAAGAAGATGCTATAAAACTTTCTATAGAATGCCCGCAGGAAACTGAAAACAAGGGATGTGCCTTCTGTATGGAAGAAAATGAGTTGAGAAGAGTTGCTTGATTTAATAGACAGACAGATATATCAAGATCAATTTGAGAAATAGACTGCAGGAGGTTAATAAAACCCCAAAGGTCAGAAGCTTGATAAAACAAATGAACACAGTAATTAGGACAGTCCACAGAGATCCATGCGATATAACAGAAGTAAACAAACTATATTACCGTGCTGCTAAATTAAAAACTGATAAAGTTCTACCACAGGAACACAGGGTAGTGAGGGAAAAGAGGGGGCGAAAGCGAATACAGTCATGGAAATATCGAATAGAGAAAACTATAAAGCATCTAAGACAAGAAGTGTCATGGTTAAAAGATTATAGAATAGGGAATAGATCAACAAAATATACTAAGAAAGATAGATGTGATAAATACAAGACCAAGATCTAGTATGCACTGTTTGGAGATAAACTAAACATTTCAAAACAGGTAGAAAGACTTAGAAGATACGAAAATAAATATAAGGGAAAAGCACAAAATAAGCAATTTATTGATGACCCAAAAATGTTTTTAAGGAAATTGGAAAATAAGGTAAAAGGAATTGAAAGACCGCCAAAAAAAAGGAAGTAGATACATTTTGAGAAGTGTCTATGAAGATCCTGTGGAACATAACAGAGATGCTAAATGGATAGAAGAAGTAAAAGAAAGAATAAGAAGTTTAAAGGTACAGGATATGAAATGGGATGAAATAACAGCTAGAGAGATTGAAACAAAGTTGAGAAAAGCCTCTAACTGGAAAACCTCAGGCCCAGATGCAGTACCTAACTTTTGGCTTAAAGTATTAACTTCTTTGCACGAGGATTTAGCCACGAGTAAGAACTATTTAAGAACTATTTATATGCGCAACTCGAACACACATTGCAGTGGTTAACAATAGGAAAAACAATGCTCTTACTTGAGTGAACCTGCAAGCTACCCTAAAAATTATAGACCAATAACTTGTCTTCCAACGACGTATAAACTGTGCATGGGAATTGACCGAGTTTATAGTCATTTAGAAGAAAACTCAATTATGGCAGTAGAACAAAAAAGAAAGTCCTATGGAACAAAAGATCATTTGTTGTTAAAGTTATAGTGGCGAACTGTAAGAAGGGGAAGAATCTAAGTAAGGCATGGATTGACTACAAAAAAGCATTTGATAGTATCCCACATTCATGGATAAAAGAGTGCTTAAAAATGTACAAGATACTCCCTACACTGATTGACTACATTGCAGTAACCATGAAACAGTGGCAGACCACTTTGCAATTTAGCCATGATAAAGGACAGATCATTATCCCAGGGATAAAAATTCAAAGGGGGATATTCCAGGGTGACACACTGTCACTGTTGCTGTTCTGCCTTGCCATTAATCCATTGAGCTGTTTACTTAACAGCTTGGGCCATGGCTACAATTTGGCTTCTAGAAAACAGTCTAATGACTTCTCATCTTCTCTTTGTTGATGTTTTAAAACTGTATAGCTCATCAGATGAGGAACTGAAAGCACAGCTGCAGGTTGTCAAAACTTTTTCAGATTATATTGGAATGTCATTTAGTCTTGATAAATGTACAAAAGCAACCTTTAAAAAAGGAAAACTGCAGCACCAGGAAAATATCAGTTTGGGTCAAGAATGCAATATAAAAGAACTTGAGCAAGAGGGAGTGTATAAATACTTGGGAATTGATGAAGGATCAGCAATAAAATATGAACAAATGCGAATAAAACTCAGTAAGTACTTTAGAAGACTTAAATTAATCCTGAAAACAGTATTGACATCTAGGAACAAGATCCAAGCTATAAATCAGTTTGCTTTTCCTGTCCTAACTTATAGTTTTGGAGTGATTGACTAACCCCAAAAAGTGTTGGATAGATTGGATATTAAAACAAGAAGGATGCTTCATGCTTAACAAATGATATATAAAAATCAGTGTATACCAAGATTATATATTCCCTTTTCCGAAGGAGGGATGGGCCTCCTTGAAATTGATTACATGTATTGATCTGCAATCATGGGACTCCACACACATTTACTGACCTCACAAGATCCAAATGCAGTGAAAGTTTTGAAACATGAGGAGAATAAATCTGAGATGATGTCGCTGCTTAATTTAGCAGAAGCATATCAACGTCAAGCAGGAATGGAAATCAAACAAGAAGTGGATAAAAACCAGGCAGCAACTAAATGTGCCAAAAAAAAACAAAATGAATATAAAGTGAAAGACCAGGTGAGAAGGCAAGAAATGTGAAAAAAACATAAATATAGTTGCAAGTATAGAAAACTTCTGGAAGAGCCTGATGTTGATCAAGAATGGACGCAGGAATGGTTAAGGAGAGGTGAATTCAAACCAAGAAATGAAAAGTTAATATTGGCAGCCCAAGATAGTGGGCTACGTACATGCTGGTTTACAAAGTCCATTGAACATGTGGGAGAAACAGATATATGTAGGTGTTGTAAAACCAAATTGGAAACGGTCACACACCTTGTTGCTGGTTGCGATGCACTAATGGCAGAGGGACTGTTTACTGAAAGGCATAATAATGTGGTGAGACTGTTACGCTGGAGATTGTGCAAACATTGTTCTCGAAGTGGCTGCAAAACACTGGAACATGAGCCACAAAGAAACTTAGAAAATGATTAAGTTTATATCACATGGAATCAACCAATACCAACAGTTCAAAAAGAAAAGAAGACAAAAGTAACACTGATCATTGAAATCGCCGCACCCAGTGACTACATTGTCTTGCGTACAGAGAGACACAAAGTCATAAAATACCTGGATCTTCAGGCAGAAATGATAGCCATGTGGGAGAAAGATACCCAGACAGTTCCAATAGTAGTAGGAGCAACGGGTCTTATAAAAAAGAATTTACAATCATATTTAGGTATGTTACCAATTCATGTAACACTGTACAAATTGCAGGAGAAGTTATTACTGGGCACATTGCGAGTGCTGCGAATAGCACTTTTGGCTGACATCAAAGAGTGAAACAATACTAATTTCATGAACTTTATTCGTACTTTGACTTGGGAATGGTGTCCATTCCCATCATTGTATTAGAAACCCAAAAGACTTGGTGAAATTAAAAATGACAGAAAACCACATACACAGAACCTTGAATCCCTGTCTAACCCTCCTTGTGTTGTCACCCTGGCAGAGTACACCTGCACACATACCTACACTGGTGTGGGCTCATTCATGTTCTTACATACATGCACACACCATGCATGAGTCTGTTTCCCACATCATCCATTTAAATGCTTTTCACTGTTACGGAGAGAAATTGTATAACATTTGCATTATTTACTTATAGTACAGAGAGTGAGTTAACTGCTCTAAAGTCAGTAAAAAGGTACGTGTTTTTCTGACATCAGAATATTCCATAACCCAGAGGAATATGATCAGTTCTCCGATCTTGACCAACTTATGTGTTCAAGACATGGATGCAAAGCAATTTACTTTGAGAAATTTAAGAGGTGAATTTTGGCATTCATGGTTAGAACACAAAATAAAAGTTTTTGGCGAATTGGTAATTCTTTTTATTGCATTGAACTTTATTTGCTCCATGTGCTACCAGTTAGAGGGGAAGAAAGTATAGGAGCACAAAGTGATTTACTGGCTTTCAAAGCCTTTGAAATCCAGTAAAACACTTGGGCAGTGCCAAACAGACAGGGAGAAATGAAGTGTCCCTCTGATGAAAGAACAGATTTAACAGCAGGCACTTCATTCTGAAGCAGTTTTTCTTTATATGTATGTCAGAATGAAGTATCTAACAGCTGTTAAAGCTGGTTTTTCTCCTGATACTGTCTACTGTATTCCCTCCCTAACATGGGACCCAGTTTTAACAGTGCTTATGGGTGTGTAACAGAGTATTGTGTGGGTCCACAGATCATAACCTGCTTAATATGTTTTTGCGGGGTCCCCTTCAAAACATCTAAAACCCATAATATCTAATTTCATAACATTGAGACCAGAACATGTAAAACCCATAGCATCGAATTTCATAACATTGAGACCAGAACATCTAAAACCCATAACATCTAATTTCATAACATCTAACAGTACAAATCACATGAAAATAACATCCCCTCCACATATAACGGCATATAATGACACTAAACTACCAAACACACTTTTTTACTACAATTCTGCATGGGGGCTTGATACAGTGGGGTTAGGCAATTAACTTTTTCCCCACTGTAGTGCGAATTTACAGGGGGGCCCACATGGAGGGGTTCAGGGGGGCTTGCCCCCCAGCAGAAACGTAGTAAAAAATGTGCTTGGTAGTTTGGTATTGTATGTGAAGGGGATGCTATTTTCTTGTGATTTGTAGTGTTAGATGTTATGAAATTCGCAGTTATGAGTTTTAGATGTTCTGGTCTCAGTGTTATGAAATTAGATGTTATGGGTTTCAGATGTTTTGAAGGGGACTCCGCAAAAACATACAAAGCAGGTTATGAAGCACTAATTCTTTGGAGTGCATGGAGCTTTATCTGCTTGCTGTACTACTAGTTACAGAAGAAGAGCCAAGTGTTTTGCAGACTTTCAGAGCTGTAAAGTACTTGGTGAGCACTGCCAGAAAGGCAGCGACTTTCTCTCATGTTACACAAAGGTTCACATTGCAGGCACAAACAGCAGGCAAAAACAAACGTATTTTTTGTTCTGCAGCTGTCGTTTGCTGGTCACTACTGACAGATTTAACTACCTAGAGTGATAACCCAGTCTTAACAAGTAAGTCATTGGAAGCTTAACATTCGATCTGATGTTGTCCTTTTGGAAGCTTAACATTCGATCTGATGTTGTCCTTTTCATTCTTCCTCAGCACATGGATTCCGATCTGATCCTTGGATCTAACTCTGCTGCATAATCTAGACTTTGGATCCAGCTGTTGAGCTCCTCCTCTACCCATAATGCCTCAGTCCATCCCCAGTACCTTAGATCTCCTTTGTCACTTTTGTGCTGAGACACAGGTTCCTCTCTCAAGTGAGAAACTAGTGAATTTTTGCGAGTTTTTTTGCACATGGTTCAGTCCATTCTGCTATTTCTACACGGGGATGATTGGATGTGCTTGATAGATCTGCAGGATGCATACTATCGCATCAAAATAGACAGGCAATCCAGAAGACTTTTGCACTTTCGACTCACCACAGCCCCCAGGGTGTTTACCAAATGTTTGGCAGTGGTAGCTGCTTACCTGAGACTTAAAAAATTCGGAATGTTTCCCTGTCTGTTGTACCGTGAAAAACTGTTAATGGACAAATTAAGCAGATCCGTTTTGATGCCGCACAAGTGGTCTCTCAAACTGTCTGCAAGGGGAGAACTTTTTCATCGTTGGGGCCAACCTTGCTGCGACCTCTTTGCTTCTCCCAACAATAACAAGTGAGGCATGTATTTTGCACATATTCCCAATCAGGGGCAGTCACTGAGAAATACTCTAGTCCCTGTTTGTCCCACTGGTCTTTTTTACACTTATCCCCCATTTCCCTTTATTCTCAAATTTCTACAGAAAGCAAACAGGCTGATGAGTTCAGTTATCCTCATTGCCGCGTCCTGCCTTCAACAGGTATGGTTCCCTTCCTATAGTCTCACCTTTATCCTGTGTGGATATGGGAAGCTTTTCCAGATCTCCTCTTAAACCCCTCAGGAATCAAGCATCCCAGTATTGAAGCTCACAAGCTAACCACATGGCTCCTCCACACCCAGTAATGGTCCGACAGTCCTGGCTTTCTTCCCAGTACTTTCCATAATTTTGTCTTCACAAGAAGACACTGCCAAGAGGGTTTGTAAGAACAAGTGGAAACGATTCTCACTTGGAGCTGTCAAAAACAATGTTGACCCTGTTTCTCCTCCAGTTTCTGCTCTACTGGAATTTTTGGCTACTCTTTTTAAAGGAGGAGCTATTTTTATATGATTAAACTGCAATTAAAAGCCATTTCTTTTTTTCATACAGGAGATAGAAAAATATTTGCTGACTTCTTCCAAGTTATGTAAAGCCTTTCTAAAAGGCATTTTCCTCCTCAGACCACCAGTAAAGGATCCTTCACCTCCTTGGCATCTGACGGTTGTGAAACAAGGTCCAGCTCAGGAACCTTTAGAGCCTACATCAAAAATTACCTCAAATTTCTTTCATGGAAAACAGTTTTATTAGTAGCTATTACTTCTGTAAGGAGTATTTATGAACTCAAGGCCCTTTCTTCAAAAACCCCTTACATTAGTTTCCATAAAGACAAGGTTAGTTTACAAACAAACCTTTCTTTTTTTACCTAAAGTAGCTTTTGAATCAAACATTAACCAATCCATGCATTTACTCGTCTTTCCAATTTTTTTAAACAAAGGAGAATATGTGCATCTCCTTGATGTGCACAGACAGTTGTATTTTTAATTACACAGGAGAAAGCAAATAGTCATATCAGTTATTTGTTTCCTTTTCACCAACCAGACGGGGTTGTGCAGTTTCTAAAGTTACTTAAGCTAAATGGATCACTGATTGCCTTGCTGAGAATAGATACAAGAAATACTTTTACCTACCTAAGCCACCCAAAGCTCACTGAACTAGATCCATGGCTACTTCATGTGCCTTTTGGTCAAGAACATCTGTTGATGTTTGTGCAGCTTCCACATGGTCCAAGCTCATACCTTGGTTATTCATTACAAACTGGACCTTGTATCCAGAAGTAGGGCCACCCAAGATTATTTATTTATTTATTTTAACATTTGCTAACCGGGAAAGTCCGATTTGGAATGAAACCAATATTCATCATAGGCCTAGGGAGAAACTCTCCAGGCGCATGTCTTTGAAATGTGGGAGGAAACTGGAGTATCTGAAGGAAACCCACATGAATGCAGGGAGGCCATGCAGACTCCACAAAGAAGGCACTCCAGCTGAGAATCAAACCAGAGAACCTTTTGCTGTGAGGTCACAATGCTACAACTGCACCACTAAGCTGTCCAAAGATCAGCTTAGCTGGTACTTTGTCCCATATGTTGAGGAAGAATGAAAAGGACGGTAACATATTTAAAATCATGTACTGAAACCTGGTTCAAGGCTCCTGAGAGCACCCCAGCACTATCAGGTTTTACCTCATATCATGCTTTCCGGCCCCAAAACTTGGACCGAACCACAAAAGGAGGGGGAGTATCCATTTTCATCAAAGATACCCACACCTCCAGGTTAGTGGCAACGCACGAAGCATCAGAGACTATCCAGGTGCAACTAACCATAGGCAAAACTGCCTTACAGTTTGTAGCATGCTACAGACCACCCTCTCAAACTCAGGAACCCCACACAGCCTTCCTGAAGACACTGGAGAGTATGAATGTCTCTCCAAATACCATCATTTTGGGAGACTTCAACTACCCAAACATAGACTGGGAACATTACTCAAGCCCCAACACCCTAGCCCAAAGGTTCCTAGAATTCATAAACTCAAATGCAATGGAACAACTAGTCACCATTCCCACAAGAGGAGACAATATACTAGACCTGATCATCACAAACATGGGGACAAAATGCTCCACACGAAGTATATCCCTCTTTGGTAAGATCAGACCATAAATTAATCTCACTGGAAATCCACATCCGCCCCACCCTGCACAAAAGACCACAGTGAAGAACTTCTCAAAAGCAAACTTCACACTTCTTAAGACTGAAGTGGTATCCTTCAAGGCCCCTGGGCCAGTGGAAACCACAACCCACACTGCTGAATCCTTTGCAAATGCCTTCTATGGGCACCTTCAAGAATGCATGGATCATGCAATCCCAAATAAAACCAAGACCCATTCCCCAAAGGCAGGCGCCCGGTCTGGTGGACCCCATCCATAAACAAACTTTACAACAGGAGGAGGAAGCTACTACATGACAGAGCAAAATCCCTAAAAGGGAAGGCGTCTCTGATCAGTACTAGCAAAAACTACGATCACTCATAAAATCATCCAAGGCCAACTTTGAGAGAAAAATCGCAAAAGACACAAAAGACAATCACAAGGCCTTCTTTAGCTATGTTAGAAACCTGGGTGGAAACTCCCAGATATGCTCAGAGTTAGTCCAAAATGACACAAAATACACTGAACCCACTGACATTGCCAACATTCTGGCAGACAGGTGCAGTGCAAATTTCTCCCCTCCCCCAAAAGGTGAAATAACTATCCCAGCAGAGTGTAGCCTCCCTAACATCTCAGATGCCCAGGTGAGAAAGCTAAAAACACAGCATCAATGGGACCGGATGGTGTCCCGGGCTGTGTGCTACATGAACTCCAAGAGGAACTAAACCCACACATAAGGCTGCTGTTTAATCTTAGCCTTACTACAGGATACGCACCCAAAGAGTGGCGACGGCAACAGTGGTCCCACTTCACAAAGGCGGTGCTTCTACGGACCCTGGAAATTACCGCCCCATAAGCTTGACGAGCCTGGTCTGCAAAGCTATGGAGAGGATCATTATGGAACTCATAAACAAAGACATTGGGGACCTACAGACATTGGATCCTACCCAATTTGGCTTTGTCAAGGGCAGATCCTGCCTTTTGAACTTGGTCGACTTTTTGAAACAGTCACTAAGGCCATTGATGAGGGTAAGGCAGTTCACACAGCCTACCTTGACCTTGCAAAAGCCTTTGACACAATACCCCACTCGGGCATCATAGACAAACTCACCAGCTTAAATGTAAACCCATATGTCACAAGATGGGTTGCAAACTGGCTCAAGGACAGAACCCACAGGGTCAGAGTTGCTGGAGCTATGTCAGACTCTAAGCCAGTCACAAGCGGTGTCCCACAGGGCTCAGTCCTGGGACCCTCTTGTTCGGCATTTATTTTTCCGAGGTACAGGCAAACATAGGAGGATTGTGGCTGACAAAGTTCGCAGATGACTGCAAACTGGGCGCCATAATTGATACTCCAGCGGACACAAACATCCTTCAGAGAGGCCTCATAGAAATAGATAATTGGTGCCAGAGCCATGGCCTTAAGCTGAACGCCAAAAAGTGTATAGTCATACCCTTTGGGAAAAACAAGGTACCGACAAATTACCACATAGGCGGTAATCCATTAAGTACGGAAGAGGTAATCAGGGACCTAGGGACCCAGGTTGACAGTAACCTCTCATTTGACACTCACATTGCCAAAGTGGTTAGGAAGACCTTCTATATTGCCCACCTTATCATGAAGGGTTTCACATCTAGATCAAGAGAGGTCATTGTGCCCCTGTACTCTTCTCTTATCAGGCCAATGATTGAGTACAATGCCCCATTTGGGATGTATCTCACCCGGCACCTGCAGCAGTTGGAAAGACCCCAAAAGTTCCTCACCAAGAGGATAAAGGGTCTTAAACATATGTCATATGCCCGACTGAAAAACTCCAGCTCTATTCAGTCGCATACCGCCTACTCAGAGGTGATCTGTGCCTGACGTACAAGGCCATGTCCAATCCTGAATTAATGGACATGCTCCACCTCAGAAAATCCAAATCCATCAGAGCCACAAGAACAAGTGACTTAAACCTCAACACAGAAATAAATAGGATGTGCTGGAGGGACAGATTCATAACCCAGAGGCTCCCTACACTCTGGAACAGAATCCCAGTCCATGTTAGGCAGAGCCCCTCACTGACTCTATTCAAGAGAAATCTCGAAGAGTGGATGGGAGATCGTAGGTTTACCCCGGGGGTCATCTCTGTGTCACTACTAGACAGAGGCATAGTAAACTAAACCCTAAAAGGGCGTAGTATTCTCATCCTAAGGGGTGGTGTAAGCCACATACACTCTGGCTAGGCTTATAAATGCCTTAGGGCAGATAGCCTAGTACGAACCTATGAACCTATGAACTAGGCATCTGCGTTATCCATTTTCATTCTTCCTCACCTTCCTTCCCATCCATCCCCCATCCTTAAATCTTCTGGAGAAACCTGTTGCGCAGAAATTCGAACTTATAGTTCCGGGTTTGAGCCCTTTTCTTTCAGCTATTCCTGTTTATTTTGACAACTTAAATTATATCTAGTTGGTATGACAAGGAAAACGTGTTGTAGAGGGAAGAGTCTAACAGCTTTTCCCCCTTGATTAATCCGAGGTACACTGCTCCTGAGTGCTCTGTTTTGCAGCTGTAAGTGTATTACAACTTTCAGAGCTGTAAAACTCTTCAATCTGCTGCACTTGTTTTGAAAATAGTATTCCATCAGAGTAGCTTTAGCCCATAGTACTACAGAGAATTAACATATTTCTGCTGTGTGTGTATTGTGTTCTAAAAATAGACACCAAGTCTTACCTTTTGAGCATCAGATGGCCCAGTGTCAGTATAAATTTCTTGTCATCCAGTTGCAATGCACATAGAGGATTATTATAAGGTCACCTATCATAATTCATTTATTATGCAGTTGAGACATGGATGCCAGAAGACTCGCATCGAGAATGAAGCGCAAGGTGAATCTTGGCATCCAAGCTGAGAATACATAATTTAGGGCTGTGATCGGAGACACAGTCATAATTCTTAGTAGTGCATGGAGCTTTATCTGCCCCATGTTCTACTACTAGTTACAGTAAAAAATAGGAAGAAAATAAAACTTACATTTTTGCAAGCTTTCAAAGCCGTAAAGCACCTATCTACTTACTGTCAGAAAAGCAGTGTAACTACTTAACTCACCTTGCCATGCCTCTAAGTTTTCTAGATTTTTGCCTCACTTGTTTGGTCTTTTCGTCTTGGTTTGTCACTTGTTTGGTCTTTTCGTCTTGGTTTGTGATTTTCCTTTAAATAACAGAAGACTGAAGTCACTGAATAATGGCATGCCTTTGAGTTTGAGTTGGTATCCTTAGAGAAAGTGCAAGTGAATGCATATCATATCACTGTAGTAACTTTGTTAGCTGATAACAGGAAGTCAAGGACACATTATCAGAATGGACATCAGGCAGAAACAAATATTTTATTCTGCTGTTGTCATTTCTTGGTGAGTACTGGCAGATGTACTGCATAGCCCAAAACATGAGCTTAACAACTTCAGCAGGAGATGGTTAACATTTGTTGAGGTCAGGTCTCGCAGCACCCTAGAGCTTAACTGATTTGTCTTTTGCTGAATATGGGTGGGTAATTACCATGCCCCATGCACTACAAAAGATTTATAATTGACACAATCATAATACTTTGTATTTGTATTTTATAGGTTCGTAGGTAAGTACTAGGATAGCTGCCCTTGCGGGCCTGTTTTTAAGTCTAGCCTGTTTCCCGCTTTGTGCTCAAAGTAAGCAATCCTATTTTGTTATAGATTGGCCTTACCCATCCCATGGTTGATAATTATATACATTGCTGTAAAGGGACCCCTGCATGGGGTCAAGCATTTTGGAGCTGCCTTTGTCTGTTAGTAGCACAAGGGGCTGCCTTAGGGGAATTTTTCTGTTTCCCATCCATAGATCTAAGTTGTGCTTGAATATGTCCATGGATGAATTTTGTTTTATGTGAATGGGGAGTCTGTTCCACAGCAGTGATATCCTCTGTGAGATGTGCCTGTCTCTTCAAACCATTTGTTGATGTTGCAGAAGGGGTTTAGATAGTAGACGGAGTATTTCTGATGCCATTTGACTTGCTGGTCTGTAGTAAATCCATCAGTATTGGGTCAGAAGATGCCTTGTATGTCAGACACAGGTTATCCCTTAGTAATATTTAGGATACTGAGTAAAGTGACACGGATTTGAGTTTGTCCATGTAGGACATGTTTAGGCCTTGTATCTTTTTAGTAAGGTATTGGGCATTCCAGTTCTTGCATGTGTTTGGACAGATGCATGCTAAAGAGGCATTATATTTAGTGAGTGGTGTGATGAAGGCTGAGTAAATGGGGGCAGTGACATCCTTAGATCTAGACACAATTCCTTTGTTTATAAGCTGTGCAGTGTAGAATAACTTTCTTACAATAGTTGATGACATGTTGGTTAAAAGTTAGGTCATTGTCCACATAAGTTCCCAAATCTCAAACAACGGGGTCAGCTCCTAGGGGGATATTGTCAGTGTGGTAGTTGCATTTAGTTTTGTTCCATGATTTTGGCAGCAGTTATTTAAGACAAACCTTCTTGCAGGAGGGTTAAGTCACTTGGGGATTCGGTGGCTGCTCCTAGCATGCAGTCATCTTTAAACTTCAGCTAGAGCCCTCATTTTTGGCTTTTACTTCAGAAAACTAGATGCCACATAGGAGCAGTCCTTACACAGAGCACTAGATTACCCACAGGTGACTGTTCTGTATGTGGGGGTAACTTCCCCTTATTTTGATTATCTGTAACTTATCTGATTCAGTTGGCAGTCCAGCAGATGATGTAGGTTTTTTCAGTTTATTTAGCTTTTCTGCTGTGTTTGAGTAGGAAAGTTTCTTAAACTTTGGAAAGGTCGAGGTATATGGTGTTTAGCATTTTTGCCTTCATTCACTGCTTTTGTGTAGTTTTCAAAAAAAATTCACCAGGTTGCGTAAAGCATGATCTGCCATTAATGAATCCAAACTGAGGTGGGTCCATTGTTTGGAAATTCTCTATGTCCAAGTTGATTAGTTTCATGATATGTCTTTCCATGGCTTTGCATATGAGGCTGGCCAGACTTATGGGTCTGTAGACTGCCCTCCCTTACATCAATGATTGTAGCTGTTCTGCATTTGCTTGGTTCAAAACCTGTATAGAGGCCAAGATTGATCGGTTGTGTTAAGGGTTTGGCTAAACTGTTGTTCATGCTATTTATAATGCATCTAGGGATATTGTCAGGACCCTTCAATGCAGTATTGTTTAGATTTTGATAACACTTTTAGGACTTGGTCTTTTGTGAAGACTGGAGGCGAGCCAGTTTCAGGTATATCTTGAGGGACAGACTGGACGGGCGAGAGGGTAAAGTTAAAGCTAAATTTATAAGCCATTAGGCTCGCTGTATCTTCAGCCTCCATGTAGGTCACAGCATTCACAATCAGCTCAGTGCATTGTTGCGTTGTGCTTTTGAGATAACTAACATAACTATAAAAATGCCATGTAACTTTGTCTTTGGTGGAACACTTGTATTTACTAGTGTTCATTTTATTGAAATCATTTGCCCCTTGTCACATAAGGTGAAGTTTAACTAGACAGAGATGGTAGCATAGCAAAGTTAAGTATACTGAATGATAAATCACTGGTATCCTGTTATGTAATACAAATGTTTTACATAGTGCGTGGAGTTAAAGGTAACTTTTGTAGTGTACGGATTAAATAGTATAAACTGCTTCCACTGGGTCAGTTTGCCATGTGTTATATACCTGAATTTCTTTATGGCTCCAGATTAACTCAACAAAGCAGGTCAGAGAAGCAGTCTGTGGAATCTGATTTTAGTCTGGCAGGAAGTAGTGAATGCCGCCATTTGACCACTCTCAGCTTATTGAGTCCTATAGGAGTATTCATGGTACAGGCATGTAAAGTATAGTTGTGTGTGTGTTTATGGATGTGCGGCTGCATGCCTCTAGGGTTATGAATATGCCTTAATGGAGGTGGGTGTGTGTGCGTGTGTGCGTGCATGCGTGTGTCTGGGAACATGAGCATGCCTCTCAACATCCAGATGAGAGAATTAAGGACAAAGGATCTTAAAATCAGGGACAGTTAGGGATACCTTATTAGCATACATGTGTGTGTGTGTGTGTGTGTATTTGTGTGTGAAAGATGGAACCTTCTACCTGTTGAACTCGCATCTTTTTCTTCAACTGCACTATTCAAAAAGAAACTCAAATTATACCTTACAACCCACTGGCTATGTTCTTGTACTAACCCTGACTAAGATCTCTCTTCCTGTCATCCTAGATTATAGCACCAGTTTAATACTCACTCTGTAGCCACTTTAAGGCCACTACCTCCTTAGACTTATTGTACCCTTGAAAGACTGTATTGTTATTTTACTGCCATATAGCGAAGTCACTGCCCTTAGCTAATTCTCCAGTCTTGTATATATCTGTTCTATTTTCCTGTGCCTTATTTATAACTTTCTCTTGTGAATCTCCTACATCCTTCTGAACACTCTTTTCTTCTACTGTTTGTTTGGTCAGCTGCTGTTTTTGTATCATGAATGCTAAGTTACCATGTAACACCTGTTGTGTCTGACAAGTGAGCTGTAACCAAAGTTGTAATGTTTTGTTTGTTCTTGTTTTTTATGTGGAGCTTTTCTCCCTGGGCCTCTACTGAAAATGGACATCTATCCAGTTGGACTAGCCCGGTCAACAAATGTAAAATAAAAAATATATGCAAATGAGCACATTGACAGTCATGCCCACACCTGTTCAATTACAATGGATAAGCTTCACAAGAAATTTGGACAAAGCATAAAATGAGAGGGGGTACAAAAGCCCAAAAATTAGCAATGGATTGTAAATATGGCCCCTATAAACTTAGAATCATGCTACAATTACAGGGTATATTATGCATTTTCTTAAAGATAAGTAAAATTAGTGAAGCAGTTTGATCGTTTCAACCTGCCGTCCATTTACCATAAAAATGCAAACAGAATAAAAACTTTCCGGGCACTGCAGTCTATCGTTAAAATTCAGCAAGATAAATCCAAAGAAAATAGCCACAAGACGAATCCTGATGGATGATGGCAAACCTCAGATCTTTTTGTGCCAAAATAGTGCTCCCAATGTGATGCCAGTTGCCATGCAGCTCAAGCTCACCTGTCACCTGCAGAAAAATCTACTTTTAAAATTATCAAATGGCACTGGAATAGGGATTCTTCTTCGAGTTTCTCTTTGTCCGGTGGATCCTGTTTCTTTTACTTCCTGGTGTTTCCCGGTCTTGCTCTTCAAAATGAATGAGAAACCAGCTAACTACAGGCTCCATTCATGCTGCTTATATGCGGATGCTGTGGACGTAATTGAAGACAAAATAAGTATCAGGTCTGTACTTATGCATGTAAGCAAGAAGAAATTAAACGAAGCATCATGCAAATGAGATGGTGATACACATAACGAAGCAGCATGCAAATGAGATGGTGATACACATAACGAAGCATCATGCAAATGAGATGGTGATACACATAACGAAGCAGCATGCAAATGAGATGGTGATACACATAACGAAGCATCATGCAAATGAGATGGTGATACACATAACGAAGCAGCATGCAAATGAGATGGTGATACACATAACGAACCATCATGCAAATGAGATGGTGATACACATAACGAAGCAGCATGCAAATGAGATGGTGATACACATAACGAAGCAGCATGCAAATGAGATGGTGATACACATAACGAAGCAGCATGCAGATGAGATGGTGATACACATAACGAAGCAGCATGCAAATGAGATGGTGATACACATAACGAAGCAGCATGCAAATGAGATGGTGATACACATAACGAAGCAGCATGCAAATGAGATGGTGATACACATAACGAAGCAGCATGCAAATGAGATGGTGATACACATAACGAAGCATCATGCAAATGAGATGGTGATACACATAACGAAGCATTATGCAGATGAGATGGTGATACACATAACGAAGCAGCATGCAAATGAGATGGTGATACACATATGGGCTTGGATCTGATCCCTCAGATCTGACTCAGATATTGCAGTAGCTCATGGCAGCCAAAAAGCTCTCGAGCTCTTTACCCTACATGTAATGCATTTTTCCCAGTCACCTCAGATCTTGTTTGCTGCTTCACAAAGACATGGTACTTCCAAGATATCTCTTGGGGTGTTAAGTTATAGTTTTATTCCCTTTTTTACAGTTATACATTTAAATTTAAAAACGTTTTTTGGTTAATTGTTCTCTTGCATACCTTACCGTAGTTGTGCTTTTCCCTTCTCTTCTTTCCTGTATACCAAGGTACTTTTCAACTACTATTGTTAGTAGTTTTCCCCCCTTACCTTACTAGTGGAATTCTGTTACCATCGCTGGTATATTTTTTCTGTCTAGTTTCTGTCAAAAAAAAAAAGGCAGCTTATT
This sequence comes from Protopterus annectens, assembly GCF_019279795.1. Lineage (NCBI taxonomy): Eukaryota > Metazoa > Chordata > Ceratodontiformes > Protopteridae > Protopterus > Protopterus annectens. Next base: position 34,986,200 of record NC_056743.1, read on the forward strand.
GGTTTATTTTTTGCCCTTTTTTTAACTAGCTTTTTCGTTATGGCGGATAAATCTGATAAGCTGACTTTAAAAAGTGTTCAAAGTAGGGACATAAAATTCTTCTGGGTGATTCACCAAATCTTTGCGTTTATTTTCTGGGTCCCCTTCACTTGCAGGAAAATTGTGACATGTATGTCAAGTGTTCAGCCACAGAATCCTCAATGAATGTAGAAATAAGCTGATACTCAATGGTATGTTACCTTCCTCCTTTGGGGAGACCGTTTCTGACTCAGACAAAAAAACACAAGAAGAAAGACTCTTGTAAATCTGGATAGTCAAGCCCACTTTCCTTCCTGTTCTGCAGATGCTCGGACAAGGGAATGAAAAGACTCTTTTGCTCCAAAGATGTCAACGGAGTTGTCACCTAAAGTTGCTAAACTGTCGTATTTTAAGAGTCTTTCATATCTGACAACTACTTCCAGGATTCCCCCTTCAGATGCAGCCACTTCAGATTTGAGTCTCTCAGCACACAAAGACAAATCGGATCTGTTGTTGGATCCTATGGGAAGCCTTTTCAAACACATAAAGGTCTTAACTAGAACTCAGTACTGTCCTGTTAACGACCCAGTGCCATCCAGAGTTCCTTCTCCTTTCCTAGAGAGACCAAAGTCACCATCTGCGTCAACTCATTCAACTAGAAGTCTCCTGGAAGATGACATGGAGAGGATGGTTAAAAAGATCCTCTGGGAGGAAGGCATTACAAGGGCCCCTTTGCTCCTATCTCTAAGGGTCAGGAGTTCCAGATTTCATCATCCCCTCTTTGTTCCTCCTCTGACTTCCTTTGAAGTTTTGGAGTCTTTGGATGTGATTCTTTGGTGTTGTCTGCGTTGAATCTAAGGATCTTTCCTTCCTTGGGTCAGACCTTCGCTCTGAGTTCCTTGACACATTCAGAGCTGGTGAGCTCTCTGGGACATGGCATTCCATTCGGGTCCAAGATGGTGGGTTTGACTCCAATGTTTTCTGAGCTGTCCCCTTGTCTTGGAGCCTCTGGTTAGATCAATCTGGCCCCAGGTTTGGCCGCGAGACTGCTGACATCTGAGTTTGAAAGGGCCAGGATCTGAGGGCATGACTTATCAGGTCAGTGGTCCCTTCCTTCTCAGGGGCAATCAGCTTTTGAGGCCCTGGAGAGAGCTGTGTCTACCTTGGCAGTACAATTAGTATCTACCCCATTTGATCTGCAGCCTTCTGCCTTGCAGACCTTGCATCCTGTATCTCGACCAGACCTTCCACTGGGACATAGGTTCAGAAGGCACAGGCTTACCCACAAGGGTTCCCCCACCTCTTCTGATACCTCCCTGGAACACCCCACGGAGGAGATTTCCCTGGAAGAGGAAGTGTACGAAGAAGCTCATAGACCCCAAGGAGGAGTCAATCAATGAAGACACTGACCTCGATGAAGGTGAGGGATCCCCACGGTCACCTTCAGATAATTTCTTTCAGGGACACCCTAGAGATCTTGAAACAGAGAGGTGGCTGGAAGGCCAGTAATCCCTAATTGGAGGAATCAGTGTACCTAGCAGCTTTTGGATACTGTCTATATACTTGCTGGGTGACACCTCCCGCCAGTGAGCTCATCGAGTTGATCTCTTGGCGGGCTTGGGAGGCTCAAGATTCCATTGAACCCAGTCCTTGGAAACCAAACAAAATAACGGCGCCAGAGGATAAAAAAATTACAGTCGAAAGGTGTCCCAGTACATGCCATGGTGGAGGTGGCCACAAAAGAAGAAATTGTGGAAGAAAGTTCTACTATTCATCCTTCTAATAGGAATTCTAAGATCATGGATAGATGTGGGAAGTCTGACCTTTGCCTTAAGGTTGCTGAATTATGTTTCCCACTTTACCAGATTGCAGAGTAATCTGATCAAGGATTTATCAGATACCATCTCAGGAGCTGTCTGAAGGGATACAGAATTTGGTCCCTTCTCAGTTGGCCACCCTTCATGCTATTGCAAACTCCTCTGAGGCTCATCTCACATGAAGCCAAAGGGGGTGAGTAGAGCTGCGGGTTCAGGCGTCTCTATGAGGAGGCATGCCTGGATGCACTTTTGTGTCTTTCCAGAGCCCTTTAAATCCTAGTTCGTCAGTGCCCTGTTTGACAGCACTTCCCTTTTTGGCCAGAAAGTCAGAGATATGCTGCCCAGGTGCGAGAAGCATGGGAATCCCTTTCTGCCGTAGACATACATTTTTCCACTTTTCAGAGACCATCTTCAAAAAAAGTCAGAGAAGCAGTGGAAAGATGTTCACAAAATTGCAGGGGTATTTTCAACATGCACATGGAGAAAATTCTCCCAAGGGCAGAAGAGGGAACATTGATGGAAGACGATGCTGTTACATCAGAGTAGCTCCGCATCATCAGGGGTCCAGAGATACATTCTTTGGGAAGCCTATTCAGCACTCCGGAAAGGAGGCATGATTGCTCTTCTCTGGAGTCAATCGGAAGTTGACTATCCCTGCCACCTGAAAGCCTAGCTAAACATAAACAACACGTGGTTGCAGATGATCACATCCAGAAGATACTTTATACCCTTCTCCCGTCGACCTCCTCCCCAGTGTTCCACCCAGAGAGAGAGAGCAAGCAGCCATCCACATACAAAGGCTGCTAGACGAGAGTCATTGAAAAATTCCCCCCAGACCAGAGAAGATCTTAAGGTTCTTTTTGGCACAAAAAAAAGAGAGGGGACTTGGAGACCAGTTTTGGATTTCACACCATTGAACAAATCAGTTTGGCACAGCAAGGTCTGAATAGTCCCGGTTCAGTCCATTCTTTCATTCTTGGAAAAGGACGATTGGATGTGCTTAATAGACCTGGTCAGGGTGAAGATGAGCCAGTCTTCTAAGTATGGAAACACCCAGAATCCTTGCTGTCTCAAGTGAGCTGCCACTACTACCATACATTTGGTGAACACTCTGGGGGCTGTTGTGAGGCCAAATGACAGTACTCTGAATTGATAGTAACTGGCTCCTAGCCAGTACAGTATGAGTACTATCACATAAAGATGGACAGGTGATGCAGAAATCATTTATGCTTCCAGCTAGGAGCCAGTTACAATCAATTCAGAGTACTGCCATTTGGCCTCACAACAGCCCCCAGAGTGTTCACCAAATGTATGGTAGTAGTGGCAGCTCACTTGAGACAGCAAGGATTCTGGGTGTTTCCATACTTAGACTGGCTCATCTTCGCCCTGACCAGGCATCTACTTCTAGAAGCAAGAGAAATGGTTATTTGAACACGTTCTTTGTTAAGGATTATAATAAACTACGAAAAATCACATCTAGACCCTCTCAAGGTTTGGATTTCATAGGAGCAAACATAAACATAATGAAGATGGAAACACATTTCCCATCAAGAGTGTTAACCATAAGAGATCAGGTCAGAAAGTTATTACACAATTCAATGGTCTCTGCTTGAATGGCATTTAAAGCCTTCCGTTATGTGGCAGCATCAATAATACTAGTTCATAGGTAGGTACTAGGCTATTGGACCAAGAGCCTAAGTAAGCCTAAGCCAATAAGGTTCCCTGGCATACGCCACCCAAGGAAGTTATTTTCCTGTGCCCGTGTCGAGCAGAGCCACAGAAGTGATCCCCGGGGTGTATTTCCTATTTCCCATCCACTCATCAAGATTTTTCTTTAAGAGTGCTAATGAGGAACTTTGTTCCAGAGTATGGGAAGTCTCTGGGACAGGAATCTATCCCTCCAGCATGTCCTGTTTATTGTGCTGACAAGGTTTAGGTCCCTAGAGCATGTAGCACGGAGGGATTGGGATTTTCTTTAGGCGCAGCATGTCCAACAGCTGTGGGTTTGACATAGCTTTATACGTTAGGCAGAGATCCAATCAGAGGGAAGCAGCAGCACTAGAAATAAACAAGCTGCTAGAAAAAGTGTCATCCATGAAGCCCCCCCAACCAGAGAGAGTCCAGAACTTACTCAAGATTCTTTTTAATGCCAAAGAAAATGGGGACTGGAGATCAATTTTGCATCTCAGCAATTTGAACAAGTCAGTTTGGTACACCCTGTTCCGGACAGTTATAGTTCAGTCCAGTCTACATTTTCTGCACAAGGACTGCTGGATATTGCTCGATAGGTCTTCAGGATGCATACGATCGTATCTGAATGAACAGACGATCCGGGAGATATCTATACTTACTGCATGGATCCAGTCATTACCCCTTTGGTCTCAGCATGGTCCCCATGGTGTTCACTGACTGTATGGCAGTAGTAGCAGCTCACTCGCGGCTACAGCGATTCCTGGTGTTTCCATATTTGGCTCACTGGCTCATAACTGCTCCAACCAGGCATTATCTGATCCAAACACAAGACTGTGTACTGCAGTTATGCTCTCACCTGGGAATTACCATCAGTCACAAGAAATCTCAGCTCAAACCAACTCAAAACCTCACCTAAGTGTCATGTTTAATCATAGCCTCACCTCAGGCTTCGTGCCCACTGAGTGGCACACAGCTACAGTTATCCCACTCCACAAGGGGGGATCCACCTTGGATCCTGGAAACTACCATCCCATCAGTCTGATGAGCCTGATCTGCAAGGGCATGGAACGCTTTATCATGGAACTTATAAACAAAGACATTGGCAACCTTCAAACACTGCACCCCACCCAGTTTGGGTTCGTGAAGGGCCGATCTTGTCTCTTGAACCTAATTGACTTCTTTGAATCAGTCTCCATAGCTGTGGACGAGGGTAAGGCGGTCCACACAGCTTATCTGGACCTCGCCAAGGCCTTCGATACCATCCCCCACTTTGGAATCACAGATAAACTTATTAAGCTGTGCATAAATCCCTATGTCACTCGATGGGTTGTCAGCTGGCTTACTGACAGAACCCAGACTGTAAAAGTAGCAGACTCCAAATCCAGCTCCAGACAAGTGGAGTACCTCAGAGTTCAGTGCTGGGACTGCTCTTGTTTGGCATCTAATTCTGTGAAGTACAGGCCAACACTAAGGGACTCTGCTAAAAAAAGTTTGCAGATGACTGCAAACTGAGAGCTGTTACTGAATCCCCAAATGATGTGGATATTCTACAAAAGGACCTTACAGAAGCAGATGCTTGGTGCCAGAGCCATGGGTTCAGGCTTAATGCCAAGAAATGTATAATTATCCCATTTGGGGAAAAAACATGTACCCATGAATTACCACATAGGTGGCAGTACACTAAACATCGAAAGTGTGATGAGAGACTTAGGGACACAGGTGGACAGTGGCCTTACCTTCAATAACTACGTCGCCACAACAGTCAGGAAATCCTTATATGTGGCACACCTCATCACTAAGGGCTTTTCATCCAGAAAAAAGGAGGTCATTGTCCCACTGTACTCATTCCTCATTAGACCCATTATAGAGTATAACGCCCCATTTGGTATGTACCTCACAGGACATCTGCAACAACTGGAAAGGCAGCAGAAATACTAAAAGAATCACAGGCCTAAAGCAGATGCCATATGCTGACCGTCCAAAAAAAAAAACTCCAGCTATACACTGTGGCATATCGTCTACTCAGAGGCGATCTCTGCTTAACATACAAAGCCATGTCAAATCCTGAGCTGTTGGACATGCTCCACTTAAAGAAATCCCAATCCCTCAGAGCCACATGCTCCAGGTATCTAAACCCTTGTCATCACAATGAACAAAACATGCTGGAGGGATAGGTTCCTGACCCAGAGACTTCCCCATACTCTGGAATAGACTTCCCATACATGTCAAGCAGAGCGCCTCCTTGGCCCTCTTCAGAAGGAACCTTGATAATTGGACGGGAGATAAGGGAATTCACCCCAGGGATCATGTCAGTCGCCCTGCTAGACAGGGGTCCAGGGAAGTAAGTATTGTGGGAAGAAATATCCAGGGACTTTCTATGGCTAGGCTTGGATAGGCCCGAGGGCCGATAGCCTAGTACCAACCTATGAAGTTGATCAAAGCCTTGTTCAGTACAGTAACTATGATAGCCTCTCTCCTTCTATCTGGGATTCAGACTGTTGGATTCCAAGTCAGAAAGATCATTCAAAGTTCTTATGTTTCAGCTTGACTGATTCTACAAGCACTGGGGTCAGTGTCTACTGCAGTCATTTTGGTAACATTAGCAAGGTACCACATGATAATCCTTCAGTGGACCCTAACGACTCAGTTGTCCATTCTTTACCAAACTTTATCTAATTATATCAAGATAATACTAGCTTTGCAAGAATTAACTTCTATGGTGGTTGTATTCCAGTCGAGTAGTAGAAGGTCGTCCCTTTGCTCTCCTTCAGCCCAAGGCCCTAGTGACCATGGATGCTTCTCATATCAAGTGGGGAGTATTTCCTGGGAAACACCGTCCAAGGCACATGGTCCCCTGAAGAGGCCAGTATACATATCAGGGTTCTGAAAACAAGAGCTTTCTTTTAGTGTACAGGCCTTCCAAGACTCAATTGAATTTCAGATGGGCATTATGTCAGTAGTCTTGTGCATCAACAAACAAGGGAGAACCAGATCTTTACCCCCTCTGTCGAAAAGCTATGAGAGCATGGCAGTGGGCGATCTCATCCATTTGGTTTCTGTTGATAATGCATATTACAGGAAAATCCAAAATTACTGCAGAGAAGTTAAGCCGGTCTATTCTAATGCCTCACAAGTGGTTCCTAAATAGGAAGGTTGCAGAAAGAATTTTCTACCGATGGGGACAACCATGCTGTGATCTGTTTGCAACTCCCCTCAGCAAGTGCAGCAGTTTCTTTGCCTTGATCCCCAACCAGAGGAGTCACCAAGGGACGCTGTACTTCACAGTTGGTCCCCTGGTCTCCTTTATGCCTACCCCATTTATCTCTCTTCCCCAAATTTCTTTAGAAAGCATCTTGATTGAGGAGCACAATTATCCTTATTGCCTTTTATTAGCCTCATCAGGTTTGGTTTCCTTTTCTGTGGCCTCATCTACTTCATCCCTCATGGACTCTGGATCCAATTTCAGACTTTGTCTCACATGGCAGACGTAACGCATCCGGACATTCCAGGCCTAAAGTAAACCACATGGTTTATCCACTTCCATTGATTGCTAGACGGCCCAGGCTGTCTTCCCCTGTCCACCACATTCTTTTGTCCTCTTACAAAGCTTCTATTAGAAAAATTTACAGGCTGTCTTCCCCTGTCCACCACATTCTTTTATTATCTCACAAAGCTTCCATTAGAAAAATTTTCAGAAATGGAAAAGATTTGACTTTTTGGCACAGCTAAAAGACGTTGATCCCTTTCCAGCACTTGAATTTTAAACTTCTTTAATTTTTAGCTGCAGTTTTCAGTGAAGGTGGTAGCTGCCATTTCCATTTTTTCATATAGGAGTACATAATTCATTTTTAGACTCTTCCAAACTTTGTAAAGCCTTTATAAGAGGAACCTTTCATCTTAGACCCCCATTAAATGATCCCACTCTTCTGTGGGATTTAAATATCATTTTACAGTCAGCTAAGTGTGATCTAAAATTTTTGACCTGAAAAGCTGCCTTTTTGGTGGCAATTACTCTGCTAGAAGAGTTATAGATCTTCAGGCCCTGTTTTCCAAGCCTCCTCATTTGATTTTTCATAAGGAATAGGGTATCTTTATATACCAACTCCTCCTTTCTTTCTAAGGTGTTGTCAGAATCCAGCATTAATCAGGTTATCAGCTTTCCCGTTTTCTTTCCAAAAATTTCTAATAAAGGAGAATAGATGTAGCACCATTTGGATTTTCACAGACAGTTATGGTTTGATGTACGTGCAACCAGAAATTTGAGGAAATCAGAACAGTTTGTTTATTTTTTTTGGAAGCAAAATTGGGCAAATACGTTTCTAAAGTGTCTTCATCTAAATGGTTAACTGACTGCATTGCATTTGTGAAAAATTGGGTATTTCCATACCAGAAACACCAAAAGCTCATTTTGCCAGGTCTGTGGCAATTTTTACAGCCTTTCTATCTAGATCCTCACTGGATGATGATAGTGCTGTCGCAACTTGGGCAAATCCTCATACCTTTATTGCTCATTACATATTGGACTTGGTCTCTAGGGGAAGAGCAGCTTTTGGCTCAGTGATGCTCAGGAATATCCTTCCTTAGAGTCCGTCTGGGATATAGGTAGCTGGGGACTCTGTCCCAACAGTTGGAGAATGAATGAAAATGACAACATCAGATAAAGAAGTTATGTACTCAGCATAACGTTTCATCTGTGTTGTCCATTTTCATTCTCCCTCAACTTCCCTCCCACCAACCCCCCTCCTTGTTTAACTTTTGGAAGGATCGAAAGATGCTGAAGGCACTAATGTTACTTTTTTGAGCTCCATGTGCTGTTTTCTCTTTATTGCATTATGCTTACAGGCTTAAAAGACAGCAAACATGATCTAAGGGATGGTAGATGTCTGTGGCATTGTAGGTAAGGGAGGAGTTAAAGAATTTCAGTGTTCACAAGCTGGAAACAGTGGCCGAGTCAGATTCAAGGGCCGTATCTGAACCTAGCAGTTGATTAAAAGTGAAAATGTACAACACAGATGGGAAGTTTTGGTGAGTACATATTTCTTTTATCTGCATTTCACTTAGAACTCCAACCAAAGCTCCATCAGGTTTGCATTCCATTAGTGAAATGTTTCTTTGCCGAAGAGAATTGGGTACGTGTGAATGCCAGAAGATGTATTTACAGCACTTCCAGACAGGGTTGGTGTCCTTGTCCTTGCTTTTTCAGCTTAACTGAAGTTAATATTATTCATTCATTCATTTTAATTTAATATAATTTATTTATCCTTTGTTGGCCAAGTTAGTCCCATTAGGTTCGCAGGGAGACCCACCAAGTTAGTCCCATTAGGCTGGCAGGGAGACTCGAGGTGGTATATAATAAATTGTGTGATTGTGTGTGTGTGTATATGTGTGTGATTGTGTGTGTCTGTGTGTGTACACACACACTTCTAGATTGTATTTAAGAATGGCAGAAAGGGTAGAAGATTTAGGTTGTAAGCTTTTAATAAGAATTTAATTCTCTAAGTCACCATCTTGTGACTCTTAACAGGTCACTTAACCAGCAAGTGGTCAACCTAGTAAGGGACACATGTCCAGTGTGCTTACCTGGCTAACAAATTAGAAAAATGGCTCTCATCAAGTGTGTAAAATACTTACAAAACCTGCAAAGATAGGATTGCAAACTCTTTCTAGCGTTCATAAATATTTGGTGATAGGTTACACCGGTTAAGAAAGGGCTGCACTGTGACCCTTTAAAACTAGCTAGTTGTTTCCTTCCACATGAGTGTTCTGTAATATAATTGTTAGAAATCTGTCCTATTCAGCGAAGATAAATGGTGTGCTCATCAGTTAATTTGAATTATTGTGCATGATAGCTGCAGCGTGATGGCCTGCATTGTTTATCTGGGTATCAGCTGAGGAAGAAGTAGGACATCCAAAAAAAATGACTTTATGAACTTGCCATACTGCTGTCACCCATTGCAGGAAAAAGGTGGTATGAGCAGGTACAAGAGCAGAGGTCATCTGGGGTTATACTTGCATCTGTAGCTCTTATAGGTGTGATTGTTATGCAGATTTAATCAGTTTGTGTGTAGCTGAAAATAAGCAGTTACCGTACTAAGATGATCAGTGTTAACATTTTAAACATTGTGTAGAATAGAGCTCTTAAAATGTATATCATGTTACTAACTCCTACGTGTTTATGTACTAAGAACTGAATGCACTGATGCATAACCATAAAGAAATGCACAGATCTTTAGAAAAATAAAAAATAGAATAAAAATAAAATATAAAAATAACTTGTCTGATCATGTCTGGGGTGTCATATTTCTAGTCTGTTATATAGTGGTAATATTAGGCTATGTTATGTAATATCTGACCAGCTTATTTCGTATTTATTTAGGTATGGCCTCGCACACAGCTACATCATCTCCTTATTTACATCAGTCATCTGTCAGGCATGTTCCATTACTTTCTGGACAGGAAGTTGGCAGTGCGCAGAACATCACTTCACAGTCTACAGTGTGCCCACCAGGAAAGTGCCACAGTCGTGGCCTAAAACGGAAGGCTGAAGAGGTTGAGAACAACAATGGCATGCCAGTAACTGAGGAACATCCACGAGATGTTGAGGGCAAAATCAGTGGTGGTACGGACAGAGCCAAGAGGATTCGTTACAACAGTGAGGTTGATGAACTTGAGGTACTTCAGTCTGACACCTGTGCCTATGAAGTCCTGGAGTTCCTTGGCTGTGGGACATTTGGACAAGTGGTCAAGTGCCGGAAGCAAGGGACCACAGAAGAGAGAGCTTTAAAGATCCTTAAAAATGAACCAGACTTTGCTGAGCAAATGCTGAATGAAATTCGTAAGTTGGCCCTACTAACATCATCAGGTGCCTATGAGTATAACTGCATTCGTGCATATGAAGCTTTTCAGTATGAGGACAACACCTGCCTGGTGTTCGAGGCATTGCAGCAGGATCTTCTTACCTTTTTAGAACAGCAAAAGTTCAGGCCTCTGCCCTTCAACCATATTCGAATCATCCTTCATCAAGTAACAACAGCCCTGATGAAACTCAAGAGCCTTGGTTTGATTCATTCAGACCTCAAACCTGAAAACATCATGATAGCAGATCCAGTAAAGCAGCCGTATAAAGTCAAAGTCATCGACTTTGGTTTGTCACACCATGTCTCTGAGGCAGAGTGTCCAGCCTATTTACAGACCAGATTTTACAGGTAGGATTATTAACTGTTTATTTACCAGGTTTGAGTATGGATCTTTTATTTATACGTATATACATGTATGTGTATATACAGACATATATATATATATATATATATATATATATATATATATATATATATATATAAATAACACACACACACAAACACACATACGTAGAAAGGTAGGTAGATATACTTAACTAGATATATAGATGTATAGATACACGCACACACACACACATATATATATATATATATATATATGTATATATATATATATATATATATATATATATATATATATATATATATATATATATATATATATATATATATATATATATATATATATATATATATATATATATATATATATAGATATCTGTGTTGGAGGGAAGCCTTCTAGCTTAGTTTTGTTTATTATAACTAGCCAGTTTTCTATTTTCAGCACTCAAATCTGTTTCTTTGAACTCAGCACTTGTTCAGAACTCATTGTAAGCACTACATAAGCTGCAAATTATGACAGCACTCAACTTTCCTCACTTGTCTAGTGGAAAGCAGTTTTTAGTACTTAATAAATAAGCACTTATCCAGGCATGTCTAAGGGTCAGCTCCCAGTGATTTCTCCTGTCTACCTGATGAATCTGGGCATCTTGGGGCAATGCAGCAATTGCCTCATGTACACAGACAATCCTCTCCTCCTACCACCCAACACTACAACCTGTGAGAGATGCACTTATATAGCCAAACTGGAAGGAAAGCTCTCTTCACCCAAGACTGGACTAGACAGTCAAGAGGAGAAGATAAACACTTGCACCACACCACACTCATCACATAGTCCCTCAAAACTTACACCACCAAAACACACACATAGAAACACAAAACACACACCTACATTCACGGAGGCTCTCAATAAAAACCTGCCCAAGCATCAGGGACATCCAAAGCATAAACGCAAGCAAACTCCACCCCCCCCAACACAACCCAAATGACACACAGCCCATAAACTCAGTGTGCCACTCAACCACAGCCCATAAGGCATAACAACGTACCCAACACTCTAGTCATAGATGACTCTATAGTCAGGCACACTGATGTTCCACTCACTAGACTAAACAAGGAGAAAGTTACTGTCAGCTGCCTGTCAAGTGCCAGGATCCACCACATAACTCATTCACTCAGGTCACTCCACAATAAGTACAAATATGACACTGTCATTGTCCATGTTGGTGTGAATGGCCTGAGACGTACCTCCCTGGACTACATGAAAAGAGACATGGAGGAGCTCTCCGATCTTGTATCCCAGGCAGGTATGACCCTAACCTTGAGAAGCATCCTGCCATCACCCAGAATGATACCACAGTACAAGGACAAAATGATTGACTTCAACAATTGGCTAAGCTTCTGGTGTCATTCTAAGGGGATCCAGTATTTGTCTGCCTGGGACGACATGATCGACAGTCCACGATGCTTTGCCAGAGATGGCCTGCACCTGTCGCCCTTAGGATTCCGGATACTGGCTAAGGCTCTTGCCACCCCTATAGTGCCTTTTTTAGGCAAGGTTCAAATGACAAATTCACCACCGTAACAGGTACAAGCAAGCAAAATCTGAGGGTGATGCTACTCAATGCTAGAAGTCTAAACCTCAAAATGCAACTCTAGGCATTCCTTAAAATGGAGAACATTGACATCTGTGCAGTGACAGAGACCTGGTTCAAAGTTCCAGAGAGCACCCCTGCATTACCAGGCTTCAATTCATACCACACCTTTCGGCCACCTAACCCAGAAAGAAGCACTAAAGGCTGAGGTGTGTCCATATTCATTAAGGATATCCACACCTCCAGGCTAGTTGCACAGCATAATACATCGAGATTATCCAAGTGCAACTAACTCTGGGCAAGACTGCAATCCAAATTGTAGCTTGCTAAAGACCCCCACCATGCCCCAGGATTCACACTCCCCATTTCTTGATACACTGGAAAGTATTAAGGTACAACCCAATACCCTAATAATGGGCGATTTCAACTACCCCACCATTAACTGGGAAAACTACTCATGTAACAACTCTTTTGCTCAACATTTTCTAGAATTCGTAAATTCCAGCACCTTGGATCAACCTATTCACACCCCCACCAGGGGCAGCAATATCCTAGACCTGGTCATTACCAACATGGGAAACCGGTGTTCCACACCAAAGGTCAATTCCTCGTTGGTCAGATCCGACCACAAGCTAATCAGCCTAGACATCCACATCCCACCCCCAGCCCCAATTAGGGAAACCATCATAAAAAACTTCTCCAAAGCCAACTTCACACTTCTTAAGACAGAAGTGGCAAACTTCATGACACCCATGCAGATGGACAATAGAGGTATGACTGCTGAATCCTACACAAATGCACTTTATAAGCACTTACACGAGTGCATGGATCATGCTATCCCTAATAGAACCAAGATGTTATCCTCCAAAAAAAGGAAGCCAATCTGGCGGTCCTTTGCCATAAACAAACTCTACAACAGAAGAAAGAAACTGTTGCAAAAAAGAGTAAAATCCCATGACTGGAGGAACTCCCAGGTCAACCTCAGTAAGAAGCTGAGATCCCTCATAAAATCCTCCAAAGCTAGTTATGAAAACAAAATTGCCACTGACTCTAAAGACAACCATAAAGCATTCTATAGCTATGTCAGGAATCTAAATGGGAACACTCAGATCTGCTCTGAGTTACAGCACAATGGCACTAAATATACAGAACCAACTGATATTGCCAACATCCTAGCAGATAGGTTCAGTGCTAACTTTACCCTCCTCTCACCCCCTAGAGGGCCCATCTCTGTACCGGAAGAATGCAAAGTTCCTATAATCACGGCTGCACAGGTGAAAAACACACTCTCCAAAGCCAAGAACACAGCATCCATGGGACCTGACAGTATCCCAGGCTGCGTTCTACACGAACTACAGAATGCACTGGCACCCTACCCTAAGTACCATGTTCAATCATAGCCTCACCTCAGACTTTGTACCCACTGAATGGCGCACCGTGACCGTTATCCCACTCCACAAAGGGGGAGCCACTACGGACCCCGGGAACTGCTGCCCCATTAGCCTGACGAGCCTGGTCTGCAAGGCCATGGAACGTATCATCGTGGAGCTCATAAACAAAGACATTGGTAATCTCCAAACTCTGGACCCTGTCCAGTTTGGATTTGTAAAAGGCGGATCATGTCTCCTAAACCTGACTGACGACTTTGAAGCAGTCACCAAAGCCATAGATGAGAGTAAAATGGTTCACACAGCTTATCTAGATCTCGCCAAGGCTTTCAACACCATCCCCCACTCTGGAATTATAGATAAGCTCACTAAACTAGGTATAAATCCCTATGTCACAAGATGGGTTGCCAACTGGCTCACGGACAGAACCCACACTGTGAAAGTAGCGGATTCCAAATCTGACATCAGACCAGTGACAAGTGGAGTACCACAGGATTCAGTCCTGGGTCCTCTCCTGTTTGGTATCTACGTCTCTGAAGTGCAGGCCAACACAAGGTCTTTGGCTAACAAAGTTTGCAGATGACTGCAAACTAGGAGCTATAATCGAAACTCCTAACAATGTGGACAAACTACAAAAGGGCCTCACTGAGACAGATACCTGGTGTCAAAGCCATGGCCTGAAGCTCAATGCCAAAAAGTGTATTGTCATCCCCTTTGGTAAAAAGTCTGTACCCATAAACCACCACATAGCTCGTAGTCTACTTAATGCCGAAAATGTGATAAGACCTTGGGACACAGGTGGACAGTAGTCTCTCCTTTGATAATCACATTGCCACAGTGGTCAGGAAATCCTTCTACGTGGCTCATCTCATCACAAAAGGATTCTCATCCAGAAAAAAAGAGGTCATTATTCCCCTCTACTCATCACTCATTAGACCCATTAGAGAGTACAACGCCCCTTTTGGTATGTACCTCACAAGACATCTACAACAACTGGAAAGACCACAGAAATACCTCACAAAGAGGATTACTGGCCTCAAACAGATGCCCTATGCAGACCGTCGCAAAAAACTACAGCTTTACTCCATCGCATATCACCTACTCAGGGGCGATCTCTGCCTAACATACAAAGCTATGTCAAACCTAGAGCTATTTGACATCCTCCACTTAAAGAAATCCTAATCCCTCCGAGCTACACGCTCTGGGGACCTAAACCTTGTCACCACAGTAAACAGAACATGCTGGAGGGATAGATTCCTGTCCCAGAGACTTCCCATACTCTGGAACAGACTACCTATGTCAAACAGAGCTCCTCATTAGCACTCTTCAAGAAAAATCTTAATGATTGGATGGGAAATGGGAAATTCACTCCGGGGATCACTTCTGTGGCTCTTCTTGACAGGGGCACAGGAAAATAATTTTCTTGGGTGGCGAAAGCCAGGGTACATTTTTTGGCTAGGCTTATATGGGCCCTAGGGCTGATAGCCTAGTACCTACCTATGAACCTATATGTAGTTGTATACTTATTCTTTATTGAATGTCTAGTCGCACTAGGCTGATGGCCTCTTTTCAGGGGAGATCTGAAGTGATATTTCTACCTGTTGGAGAAATTTGGCGAGTGCATAGGGGAACTTCCTCTACTCCAAAAAAAAAAAAAAAAAAAAAAAAATTATATATTTATACACAAACGCACACAACACACACACACTATGACACTGTGCTGGGTGACTTAGTATGTAGGAATGAACAGTTCAGAATCTCATAGCTCTTGATTTTCAGGAGCTATGTGCTTATAAGTACTTTGAGATTTAGCAACTGGTTTGCATATTTATTGTTTATAATTCAGTTGTTGTGATCAGTATTTATGATAACAGTCGACCAGAGCAACAGCTTACTATGATCCTTGTCATAATTAGACTGGGTAACTTATCAATAACTAATATTTTAATAAACATAAATAACACTTTCCACTCTCTTCAGCCATCTTGTTTTAGGGATCATACTCAAACTAACATCTGCTCTCACTCAGTTGAAATCTGCCCTACTACTGATCTTCTGTTTTTTCTGCTGACATCACCATCACTCAGCGTATGCCTTGATCCTTTGCTCCATCTGTAATGGTATTAGTGTCATAGCTAACTAGTTCTTTTATCATACCAGTTATTTCATGTGGACTTTTAGGTCATCACTTTTTCTTCTGAAAACAATTTCAGAATAGCAGGGAATGGCCATTTATTTCTGTTTTCTTTATTTGTAATCAGTTAGTTCAGGCTAATCCATCCATCTGTCCTCAACCCCTTTTTCCCATTTTGCACATGGGGTCAGGGTATCACTTCAGCAGTGGCAATCATCTTGAGCCAAGGTTTACACCACCGGGTGACTAGCCTTACCTCGGTAGTTCATTCGTACCACACCATCACAACACACACTCACCTACGGCCAATTTAAAGTGTCTAGTCCACCTACTTCATGTCTTGGGAATGTGCGAGGAAACTGGAGCACTCTGGAAATCCACGTGACCACAGGGAGGACACGCAGACTCAGTCATGTTCTAACAATACAGGGGTCCCTGCTGCTGTTTTTATCTGCTTGGCACAGTTTTCAAAATAATTACTACCTGTTACAAGATGTAAGGAATTCTAACCTTATTAATCTAAGTTTCCCATATTTCAGTCCACAGTTTGGCAGAGACAAATGTTCTAGCAGTGCCATCCCCTGTGATTCTCTTGCAGATACAGTCCACTCCTTTATCTTACTTGTAACATAATCAGATCTTTTATCCCAAACCTTCTATAATTGTTTGTCTTTCGGCTTTTCCCTGTTCGGGGTCGCCACAGCGGAACTCCGGTCCGCTAATGACTGGCAGTTGGTTTTTATGGTGCCCAGTTGCCAGCCCGACCTTCGAAGGCACACCCATTCAACGCATGTCTTTCGAATGCCCACTCGACCGTGGGTAGGACATGCAGACTCCACACACAAGGCACTCCCAACCCAAGCTGAGAATCAAACGGAAGAACCTCTTGCTGTGAGGCAACAACGCCACCGCTGTACCACCGCAGAAGTCCCCAAACCTTTTATAATGCCAGTCTTATATTTCAGTTTCTTGATTTGTCTTTCATTATGATGGTGCATCATTCAGTCTTTTCCATTTGTATACTGTCTTAGCTGTCTTGTCAGAAATCTCACATTTTCTGCAGAACAGTTTCCCTGTGCACTCACCAAATATCCCCTAGGAGTAGTGCAGTTACTCCCCTTCTTCCAGTGTAAACATTGACACACTTCTCTTACAAGTTAGTCAGTCCAGGCAGGTGTACACCTCAGTCTGTGCAGCTTCTGGACTGTTTGTGACCTCATCCACATTCAGTCTCAGCACTTATTCAATTTTCTAGTTGCAGGTAATAAAAAATTATGACAATTCCTCTGTGTCTCTTGACCAGCTTCTTCTTAAGACTGTAATTTCAGGACAAAGAGTTTCTTCTGTTGTTGGCCAGTAGATACCTTCAGAATCCATTATATCTAAAAGCTTGTTGAATAAGTTTCATCTGAGTGGTGAAGCCCTCGCTATGGCCCAAGTGACCTGAGTTTTATTAGCGGTGCCTGACTGAGCTTGTTGGGGGTGGGGTGTCGAGACTCAGCAGGACTCATCTAGCTACAAACCTGCAGAGGAGGCTGGTATTGTGATGTGTTCTATGGTTGGGCTTTTGGGTCACCAAGCCACCGCCTAGTATTATTCTTCATTTGTGGCTGAGAATGAGACTGCTTTCTTAGTAGGAAGGCCGTGTGGGTCTCTATGGTGATGTTGAGTACCTTCTCCCTCTTGGGGCCGTATAAATACCCATATTTCTGGAGTGCTGGGAGGAAAGATGCAGCTATCATGGCTGCCTTGTATGACTGTCATTCCAGACGGCTCTCATTCTCATACTGTATGGTGGGTAATTCTCTAGTATGGGGAAATGAATGGACAGGTTCTGATTCGGGGGGACTTGATGAAAAGCAGGCATAGAGCAAGAAACACTTAGAACAGCAGATATTTATTTCACTACTTAGTGGTTTTAACTTTTGGCTAAATGGAGGAACTTGAGGAAGCAGCGCATCTCAATAAGCACCTGTACTCTCTTATTCTGTATTTTCATGATCTGGTATTTATTTGAATTGGCTCCAAGCCATTAAAACAATTATATTCATATTCTAAATAATTCTCCCCCATGGTTAATCAGAAAGCTGCTTATAGTTAAACACTAAAAAGGTAACATGATGTTTGGGACACATTAGGAACTCATTCTTACTGTACTTATTACCTGCACTACCCAGAGCAGTGACTGTGTCTTGTACATTAAACATTTTTAAGTATCAGACTGGACCCATATTTAAATATGGCCATGCACTTCTGTAGTATAAAAAAAAAAAAAAAGTCAACCTTGAATGTTTTTTGCAAAACCACTCTCTTCCTTACCTCAGAAGGGAAAGTAGCAGTTGGATAAAGTGTCATGCATCCACACTGACCGTATGGTGTATTTCTCATCTGTACCTTAAACGTAAACCTTATGACATTCAGACATTGTCTTAATAGTATCTGTTTTCTTCACCTCTCATCCTGAACAGAGCAACACTGCATCAGTCTTAAATGTGCTAACTGGTTTCCAGTATAAGTGAACCATCATCTTTTGGTTTAGTCTTGTACACACAACGCTGTACATCTGTGCAGTCCCTCAGTGTGACCATAGATTAGTAATAAAGGGCACACCATTCCCGTTGTCTCCCTGCCCGTAGTGCAGCTGTTTAAGACTAACACACAGCTATTACTGGACAGACATTTCTTGTTTACTATTAATTATGTTGCATGTTTCCTAAAGACATACAGAAATCCCCCATGCATGCAGAATGAATTTGTGCAAAAATTTAGAACTTGCAAAAAAGTCACTTTTTTGCTGTTCCAGGTAATCTGCTTTCAATTAATTTTTGTTACCCCTTTTTATAAGCAACTAGATTTATTTCATTCTTATTTTACCATTTGTATAAACAACTGATTTTACTTCATCTTTATTCTTCTGTTGCAGATATTTGTACAACCTTCATTGTTGTACACGTTTTATGTAATGCTCTCTATATCTTTTTCCTACCAGTTCTCTTACCAGTACTTTATAACATTTTTGAAATGCACTCAAAGATGATTGTGTATACATCTTGTTTTCCAAATCCAAGTGTGTGACCCTCCAGTGGCAATGAAACGAAAAGCAGAGATTCAAAGGAACTTCAAATAAGATGCATTCATAAAAAATAATAAAGTTTATTCCAATGAGTGAGCGCTTTCGCCAAAGGCTTCTTCAGACTCTTAAAACAATGAATAAAACTGTTTGAATCATTTTTAAACCATCCTTAAGCTTCCTACTGGACATTACAAATCGATATGTCACATGTTATCTTGTCTTAAAGGAACAGATACTCAAAAAAGTTAACATAGTTAAATGCAACAATATTTAGAAGGAATACTTCCATCCAAATATACAATTAATGATCAGAATGTCCATGCAAATAAGTAAAAAATATGCATATACCCTGATACATTCTGAAAAATAAAAGGAGCATTGTGCTTGGTCCTATATCATTCTACAATCATTAAAAAACTGTTGCTACATTCATTAAAAACCCTGAACATTCTCTCTCCTCATGGTGTTAAAAACATTAAAATCCTTAGATAAACAGCAAATTTTATCGCGTTTCAATATCTAGCATCTCTACTAAGATAGTGGTGTGTCGAATGCAACTTTGCATATATCAGGTTAAAAAATTAATATAGCGAGAACTCTGCACTAAAAATGTAAGCGTACCTTTACCACAAAACAACATAGCGAATATAATGTATTTCGCGATGTGCCTCATCAAGGAGTCAGACCTCATCATATCGGTGAAAGGCTGTTGTCCAAGATTAAAAAATTCCACAAATAGGAACCTCTTAGATTCCACGTAAAACAAACTGTTTACAAGTTGTAAAGTGCCGTGTGCTGTAGGAACTCTGAATGCAATTGAGTACAACCTAACTTCATGCGCTATGGTAACTCAACGTGCGGTGAGCACGTTCTAAGCATCTAAGTACTGAACAACAGAAACAATGTTTAAATTTCTAAGAAAAAAGGTGAGCCTATATTCGTGCTGTCCTGTGCCTAAAATAGACAGTATTTGTAAGCACGATTATGCCCTAGAAGCATATATTGATCACAAAGTGTCACTATTTAAAACAATGAAAGCGTGTACATATTAATGAGTACACTTATTAAAGTGTTAAGCTGAACATGGCAGAGATGGCATTAACTAATACAAAATAAAAGATAAAAACAGATAAATAGTGGAATGCTAGGCGTAACACATAAAAATTGACACAATAAAGCTTGAAATTAGCACAAAGCACACATATAATAATACCTAAGTATAAAGCTCCATAGATGATAGGGTCCCTAACTAGTAAAAAAGCAACTACTTCCATGTACATAGTTGATGCTAAATATAACAACATTCTAAGTTAAAAGGTCAAATGAAAAATGTGAAGAGATAAACAATCCGCAACAATACTAAGCCTGTACCTAATGATAAAACAAAACTATCTATTGATGTATGGGGTACCTAGCTCAGTCGCAAAATAAATTCCAGCTACAGTGAACAAATATGAAGACGTATATGCATGCTTGTATATACATGTGTATATATTTACACACATGCATGTGTAAACTATGCCCAATAACCACTAATATATTGAGGTGGTGATAGGAGGGGATGAAAAACATACTAGTATGTGAGGTATGGGCTCAGAAGTAAGGCTAAAACAAGAAAGCCGAACATATCCAAAGGTCCATCAGTTCCTGGGATTTGATACTAAGAACACATCTACTTGTGGCTATAAAGCTCAGAACATTAATACTATGAAAATAATTATATTCAGTCTACAAGGACTGATTCTTACACTGATTTACTATAAGAGTGACATCAATATGTAGTTTTAAAATTACCTTACTACTCTATTTAGGTAATAGTAGGTTAAGTCATCTTCGTAGTCTTCTACTTCTTAAAAATGGTTTGAGTTGCACTTTATCATTAAGCCCTGGTGACCTATCAGACCTTAGTCTGATAATCCAACGTGTCTCCTGTTCTAAGGTTTTGTTGATTAGATCACCACCTCTAAAACCCACGCTGACTTGTTCAATAACACAAAATTTAAAATTATGATTGGTGCCTGCTGTTGTATTGTGTCTAGCTAGGGCATTGGTCTCAGTACCTATCCTAATGTGGTAAATATGTTCCCTAACTCTTTCCTTAAGTGATCTATTGGTTTTGCCAATGTAATAGCTTTTGCAGGTTATGCAGGCTTATATGGGCCCTAGGGCTGATAGCCTAGTACCTACCTATGAACCTATATGTAGTTGTATACTTATTCTTTATTGAATGTCTAGTCGCACTAGGCTGATGGCCTCTTTTCAGGGGAGATCTGAAGTGATATTTCTACCTGTTGGAGAAATTTGGCGAGTGCATAGGGGAACTTCCTCTACTCCAAAAAAAAAAAAAAAAAATTATATATTTATACACAAACGCACACAACACACACACACTATGACACTGTGCTGGGTGACTTAGTATGTAGGAATGAACAGTTCAGAATCTCATAGCTCTTGATTTTCAGGAGCTATGTGCTTATAAGTACTTTGAGATTTAGCAACTGGTTTGCATATTTATTGTTTATAATTCAGTTGTTGTGATCAGTATTTATGATAACAGTCGACCAGAGCAACAGCTTACTATGATCCTTGTCATAATTAGACTGGGTAACTTATCAATAACTAATATTTTAATAAACATAAATAACACTTTCCACTCTCTTCAGCCATCTTGTTTTAGGGATCATACTCAAACTAACATCTGCTCTCACTCAGTTGAAATCTGCCCTACTACTGATCTTCTGTTTTTTCTGCTGACATCACCATCACTCAGCGTATGCCTTGATCCTTTGCTCCATCTGTAATGGTATTAGTGTCATAGCTAACTAGTTCTTTTATCATACCAGTTATTTCATGTGGACTTTTAGGTCATCACTTTTTCTTCTGAAAACAATTTCAGAATAGCAGGGAATGGCCATTTATTTCTGTTTTCTTTATTTGTAATCAGTTAGTTCAGGCTAATCCATCCATCTGTCCTCAACCCCTTTTTCCCATTTTGCACATGGGGTCAGGGTATCACTTCAGCAGTGGCAATCATCTTGAGCCAAGGTTTACACCACCGGGTGACTAGCCTTACCTCGGTAGTTCATTCGTACCACACCATCACAACACACACTCACCTACGGCCAATTTAAAGTGTCTAGTCCACCTACTTCATGTCTTGGGAATGTGCGAGGAAACTGGAGCACTCTGGAAATCCACGTGACCACAGGGAGGACACGCAGACTCAGTCATGTTCTAACAATACAGGGGTCCCTGCTGCTGTTTTTATCTGCTTGGCACAGTTTTCAAAATAATTACTACCTGTTACAAGATGTAAGGAATTCTAACCTTATTAATCTAAGTTTCCCATATTTCAGTCCACAGTTTGGCAGAGACAAATGTTCTAGCAGTGCCATCCCCTGTGATTCTCTTGCAGATACAGTCCACTCCTTTATCTTACTTGTAACATAATCAGATCTTTTATCCCAAACCTTCTATAATTGTTTGTCTTTCGGCTTTTCCCTGTTCGGGGTCGCCACAGTGGAACTCCGGTCCGCTAATGACTGGCAGTTGGTTTTTATGGTGCCCAGTTGCCAGCCCGACCTTCGAAGGCACACCCATTCAACGCATGTCTTTCGAATGCCCACTCGACCGTGGGTAGGACATGCAGACTCCACACACAAGGCACTCCCAACCCAAGCTGAGAATCAAACGGAAGAACCTCTTGCTGTGAGGCAACAACGCCACCGCTGTACCACCGCAGAAGTCCCCAAACCTTTTATAATGCCAGTCTTATATTTCAGTTTCTTGATTTGTCTTTCATTATGATGGTGCATCATTCAGTCTTTTCCATTTGTATACTGTCTTAGCTGTCTTGTCAGAAATCTCACATTTTCTGCAGAACAGTTTCCTGTGCACTCACCAAATATCCCCTAGGAGTAGTGCAGTTACTCCCCTTCTTCCAGTGTAAACATTGACACACTTCTCTTACAAGTTAGTCAGTCCAGGCAGGTGTACACCTCAGTCTGTGCAGCTTCTGGACTGTTTGTGACCTCATCCACATTCAGTCTCAGCACTTATTCAATTTTCTAGTTGCAGGTAATAAAAAATTATGACAATTCCTCTGTGTCTCTTGACCAGCTTCTTCTTAAGACTGTAATTTCAGGACAAAGAGTTTCTTCTGTTGTTGGCCAGTAGATACCTTCAGAATCCATTATATCTAAAAGCTTGTTGAATAAGTTTCATCTGAGTGGTGAAGCCCTCGCTATGGCCCAAGTGACCTGAGTTTTATTAGCGGTGCCTGACTGAGCTTGTTGGGGGTGGGGTGTCGAGACTCAGCAGGACTCATCTAGCTACAAACCTGCAGAGGAGGCTGGTATTGTGATGTGTTCTATGGTTGGGCTTTTGGGTCACCAAGCCACCGCCTAGTATTATTCTTCATTTGTGGCTGAGAATGAGACTGCTTTCTTAGTAGGAAGGCCGTGTGGGTCTCTATGGTGATGTTGAGTACCTTCTCCCTCTTGGGGCCGTATAAATACCCATATTTCTGGAGTGCTGGGAGGAAAGATGCAGCTATCATGGCTGCCTTGTATGACTGTCATTCAGACGGCTCTCATTCTCATACTGTATGGTGGGTAATTCTCTAGTATGGGGAAATGAATGGACAGGTTCTGATTCGGGGGGACTTGATGAAAAGCAGGCATAGAGCAAGAAACACTTAGAACAGCAGATATTTATTTCACTACTTAGTGGTTTTAACTTTTGGCTAAATGGAGGAACTTGAGGAAGCAGCGCATCTCAATAAGCACCTGTACTCTCTTATTCTGTATTTTCATGATCTGGTATTTATTTGAATTGGCTCCAAGCCATTAAAACAATTATATTCATATTCTAAATAATTCTCCCCCATGGTTAATCAGAAAGCTGCTTATAGTTAAACACTAAAAAGGTAACATGATGTTTGGGACACATTAGGAACTCATTCTTACTGTACTTATTACCTGCACTACCCAGAGCAGTGACTGTGTCTTGTACATTAAACATTTTTAAGTATCAGACTGGACCCATATTTAAATATGGCCATGCACTTCTGTATTATAAAAAAAAAAAAAAAGTCAACCTTGAATGTTTTTTGCAAAACCACTCTCTTCCTTACCTCAGAAGGGAAAGTAGCAGTTGGATAAAGTGTCATGCATCCACATTGACCGTATGGTGTATTTCTCATCTGTACCTTAAACGTAAACCTTATGACATTCAGACATTGTCTTAATAGTATCTGTTTTCTTCACCTCTCATCCTGAACAGAGCAACACTGCATCAGTCTTAAATGTGCTAACTGGTTTCCAGTATAAGTGAACCATCATCTTTTGGTTTAGTCTTGTACACATAACGCTGTACATCTGTGCAGTCCCTCAGTGTGACCATAGATTAGTAATAAAGGGCACACCATTCCCGTTGTCTCCCTGCCCGTAGTGCAGCTGTTTAAGACCAACACACAGCTATTACTGGACAGACATTTCTTGTTTACTATTAATTATGTTGCATGTTTCCTAAAGACATACAGAAATCCCCCATGCATGCAGAATGAATTTGTGCAAAAATTTAGAACTTGCAAAAAAGTCACTTTTTTGCTGTTCCAGGTAATCTGCTTTCAATTAATTGTTGTTACCCTTTTTATAAACAACTAGATTTATTTCATTCTTATTTTACCATTTGTATAAACAACTGATTTTACTTCATCTTTATTCTTCTGTTGCAGATATTTGTACAACCTTCGTTGTTGTACACGTTTTATGTAATGCTCTCTATATCTTTTTCCTACCAGTTCTCTTACCAGTACTTTATAACATTTTTGAAATGCACTCAAAGATGATTTGTGTATACATCTTGTTTCTTTATATGCTTCTGAGCATTCCAGTCATATGAAACATATCAAGTTTATGATATTTTGTCACTTGAGCATAACAGAAACTTTATAGCTTGAATATAGCATTGTATATGCGTGTATTCTGGAATTGTTTGTTTAATCTAATCCAGTGTCTTCAGTTTTGTTGCTGTATGCTTTTATATTTTGTTTGAAATTCATTGTGGCTGAAATGGTTTCTTTTGGATCAGTGTGCTAGCCTTGTTAACCAGCATTAAGAAAAATAAAATAAATAGCACATCCAGAAAATGTACTCCACCCACAGTAAGTTATTCCACAGGTTCCACAATCCCAGACACTTTAATTACTATGGAACAAGTTCTCTCAACCCTCGCAAAAACTAAGAATACTTCATCCACGTACTCTTGATAATCAGATTGCCTGATTATCAGTGCTAAATATGGCCTTTCTGAACCCTACTTAACCTCCTAATCTAAGCCTGTCCACTGGTTACATTCCTGAAGCCTGGAAAACAGCCATTGTAATGCCATTAACAAAGATGGCCCAGTCACGGCCCCTGGTAACTGTAGACCCATTAGTCTCACCAGTTTCATTTGTAACGAGATGGAGCGCTTTATCTTTGACTTCATAAATCCGACATTGAAACCTCATAACCCTGGACTTTTATCAATTTGCATTTGTCAAAGCAAGGTCCTGCCCCTCTGTAACCTCATTCATTTCATCGAATAACAACTGAAAGCAGTGAATAGTTGTTATTCAGTGCATACGCCGTATCTAGACCTGGCCAAGGCCTTTGACAGTATTCCCCATTCAGGAATTATTGATAGACTTACAAGTCTGAATATAAATCCTTGATATGTATGGTGAATAGCTAATTAGCTGTCTGACACAACCCATGTGGTTAGAGTTGGAGGTGCCACTTCTGAAATCAAAAAAAGTTACCAGTGGTGCAACCTAGGCTCATTTCTGGGCCCTCTCCTATTTGGCATATATTTTTCAGACCTTAAGTCCACATTCCCGTCCTTTGATTAACCAAGTATGCAAACGACTGTAAATTGGGTGTTATTTAATCTTGACTCGCAATTGCTCCAACGTAGGTTAGATCCTGTTAGCAGTTAGTGAGTGGACGTGGTCTCAAATGTAGGAAATGTAGCATAGTTTATTTTTGTAAACAAAACCTTTTCAACTACTGTACAGGAGATGTGCCCCTTCAATGAGACACTGTTTAAATTAAAGGTATTTAGACACTTTTGTTGATAATTCCTTATCTTTTGACCATTATGTCTCCACAGTAGTTCAAAAAGCCATTTGTCTGCCCCATCTAATTTCCAAAGGCATCTCCACTAGGTCCAAAGAGGTCTCAATTTCTCTTTATTTGTATTTCATCATATCCATTAGTGAATATAATGCACTTTGTCTAATTGTGTCATACAACTTGAGAGAACTGAGATTCATAACTAAAAAGATCAGTGGCCTCAAAAATCTTGGTTATCAGGAAAGTCTGGCAGCCCTTTCTCTGTGCTCAATTTCCTACAGACTCCTCAGTGGAGATCTGTGTCTAGCCTTTAGAACCAGGAAAGATCCAGCCCTATTTGACCTCCTTTTTCTTTGCAGAATTAATGGTAATTCAAATACTCTGTTCAAGGAATCAAACCATTAGCAGCAGGTAAATAAGGCATGTTGACATGATAGATTCATATCTCAATGAATCCCGCACCTCTGTAGCAAACTTTCACTACATGTCGAGCAGAGTAGCACCCTTCAGTGTAATCCTAGATATTAGGATAGGCAGCCTCAAACTCTGCCCCATTCTATTTTTGTCTTGTCCTCCTTGAGGCTGTGGGGAACTCTTGAATAGGGATTTTTGGCTGTGCTTGAAATGGTCTGCAAACTGATTGCCTAGTACTTGCCTATGAACAATATTAAGCATTGAAAGTTCAGCCCTTACGTTCTAGTACTTGAGCATTGGGCAGCCAGATTACACACTGCCCAAGTTTTATTTCTCAGTGCTATTTTACAGTTAGCAGTGCCTAGGTTATGCTTTAAATGACCAACCGTGATTTTCACATCAGTGTTCAAACTGTGTTTTCAGGTTTCATGGCCAACATTGGTGACTGTATGCCTAGAACTGATCTGTTGTCATAAGCTCATAATCTCTTACAAAGCTTAGAGCCAAAGTGACCAGTGGGAAGCTCAGCCACATTACCTGTTACTGGTAAGGGACTGCATCCCCCATAAGTTCATTTTCCCCTCAGCGTATTTATGAAACTTTGCTGTAACCCATCCAGACATCCAGAGTCGTTTTAAAGGTTACCAGTGAATTAGTGTCCTCGATATGAAAGGGTAGTCTTCCCCACAAATGGTGAGTACTTTGGGTTAGGTTTATAATGATGTGGTAGTATATAGGTTTTGGTCTGTTCAGCAGGCGTTTGCTTTATTGCTGGTTCTAATTAGGAGGAAAAGTTAAGAAAGTGCTGAGTCATTCAGAGCAGAGAATGCTAAGCAATAGGTTCATAGGTTAGGTTCATAGATTAGTACTGAGCTAATTGCTCTTGTGAGCTATTTTAAGCCTAGCCAATTATCCCTTGTGAGACTCAAACCCTGCACCTTGTGTTTGTAAGGCAAACACCTTAACCATTAGGCTACCCTCCCAACCCTGTCATGAGCTCCAGAACAAAGCAAAAAAGCAGGTTAAGCTCGATAAACAAAAATTACTATATCACTCAACAAAACAAGTACAGTACCAAACCGCAAAATTCTGGGCAACAATAAATAACATCCTACAGCCCGGAAGAACCAAATACTCCAGCCACCAATATAACAGGTACAGACCTGGACATAGCCTCCAGCTTTAATAACTATTTCACCTCCTCAGTACTCAAACTTTTAAACAACATCACTTCCTCCAACACCCCACAACCACCTCAGGCTCAAATCAATACCATACCTTTCACACTTAAGTCTGTTCCTGCCTCTACTATCCAAAAACTCCTAGCCAAACTCAAACCAACCACCCTTGCAGCCTATAACCTTACTGCCAAATACCTCCAAATTGCATCCACAGCTATAGCCTATCCCATTTCACTTTTAATAAATAGACCCATCACTGAACACACCATTCCATCCCTGTGGAAAACCTCATCTATCATACGACTGCACAAAGGTGTCCCCCCCCTAGACCTTTCCATCTATTGGCCAATTGTACGTTTCCCACCCCTTTCTAAGATCCTAGAAAGATGTATTCATCACCAGTTCTTCTCCTATCTCCTCACCAACAACCTTCTCTCCTCAACCAACACAGACTTCGCCCATCCCACAGCACCCGCCACTACCCTAGTCAAATTCACCAATACTATAACCTCCCATAGGAATCTAGGTAAATTAGTCTCGGCTACCTTCCAAGATTTATCTAAGGCATTCGACATAGTCTCACATAATAAACTACAGTCTTGTCTGTCTGACCTTAACAGATTTACCCTACTTTGATTTAATAGCTATTTAGATAACCGCCAACAATCCGTCAAATGGCATAACTCTCTCTCCTCCCCACTCCCAACCTCCTCCGGCATGCCACAGGGATCAAGCCTGGGACCCCCATCTTTTTAATATCTTCACAGACCAACTCCACTCAGCTACCTCTAAAGCCGACATAGTCTAATATGCTGATGACACAACTCCCATATGCTCTGCACCCAACACCCAACTTCTCCAACAAAAAGCCCAAGAAGCCTTCTCTGAAATAGAGGGCTAACTTAACTCACAACTCAGACTAAATCCCAATAAAACACAACGAATGCTATTCCACTCTACTGTAACGAGCAACCTTACCCTCTCTATACTCTCGGCCAACAAAACCCAAATCACCCGTCACTGAGGCTAAACTCCTAGGAGTTACCACTGACCAGCAACTGAAATTCACAAAGCACATATCAACAACCATCAGTAAAGTCCACAAAAAGTTAGGTTCTATCACTGTAAAAGTTATCTATCCACCGAATCTCGAATTGCAATAGCCAGGACCCACCTATCTACTCTACTTTATGCATCCCCCAATTCTAATGCACACTTGAAGGCACAAGAAGAGCAAGGGAACACAATAATATGCTGTTTTAATCAAAAACAATAAAAATGTTAAAATAAAGTAACAAATCATTAAAATTAAGCACTTTCGTCTCTGCTAATTCAGAGACTTCTTCAGAATACCATGTCCAGCAGTTAGATCACTTTTATACAGTCATCATTAAATGCATCATTAAATACATGCCCCTACTTTTCACAACAAGCCAACCAACAGCCACAAACAATTACATATGTATATGAAATGGGTAAGTAATTGTATCACATTTTATCACTTCAGAAGGATCCAGTATATAAAAATGTGAAATTACGAACATAGGTTATAAAATATTTTACATTTCCATTACTCCAAATAAATAACACTTAGTGTTTAAAAAGAATAACATAAAAGCCTTAAAATTCAAACAATTTTGTCAGCATAAAATGAATAAATAAATAAATAACATTCACATATTTCATCTACATCATAGTGATTAAACCCTCATCTAACTTAAGCTTTCAGTTTTAGAAAACATGACAAAGAGAATGAGTCATTGAAACCTGGCCACTGTGTGGCGTTTGTCCTGAGTTGCCAAAGTGATTCATGATTTTCGAGAATTAGTGACCAGGGGCCACCCCTTTTATCAAGATCAAGAGCTTAATAATAGCAAACTTAAAAGTGTGGTCTGTGCATTCTGTACAATGATTTGCTAACGCATTTGCATAATTTTTATTTTTTCTCTCAGATGTT